>NC_052501.1:69818132-69993204 GCF_016617805.1 Bactrocera tryoni | reverse complement strand
ACCATTTCATGATGTGTATGGTGCAAATATGTAGTTGTCTGAGGTGCTGCAACATTGGTGCATGCAACATTAAAAATCGCACACTGTTACTTCAGCAACATATCTCAGCACATCACACACATACATATGTATGTATACTCGCATGTACATATGTATGGATGTGTGCATGTTGTTGTTCATAGGTTGTGGATATGAGATTAATGGATATGCTTTTAGTGGTGTTGATGTTATCACCAATAGATATCCCTACAATGAAGCGTTTACAAGTGGCTGAGTTGACCATAAACTATCTGTGATGGGATTAAGTCGACTAGATAGTGGGTATTACATATTTTATGAGGCAATTGATACAGTGTAAAAAATTTCTAATGTTCTCAAAACTTTAGGAAAACAACAAGAACAAACGTTAACTTCGACTGCACCGAAGCGTGGTGGATAGAATAAACGCCATACCCTCACGCCTGTTTGCGGGAAAAGGCTTCAAGTTACCCTAAAAAACAAAAACAGGAGCATGCGACTCGCCAGCGGAACTTACAACATCTATAAAGACGTATTAAAGATAGCTAATGGAGTGGTTTTATTGTTCGGACTTGGATCCCTCAAACTTCTGGAATACTGCAGTATCTTTCAGACGGAAGTCCTTGTGGTCAAGAAAGCGGTTGAGAATGCAAGTACACAAGAGACAATAAAATGAAGGTCCTAATATGCGTCGATATTCAGTAGGCAACTAAGGCCTATATAATTTCACATCACATTACATCAGTAATTGTCTTTAGAAGCAGGGAGGCAGTAGATATTGGAATTCCAGGAAAGGAAATAGCAGAGAATATTGCCAAAAGTGTCATCTGGCTACCGTATAGGAATTACGGAATGCTCTAAACTATAATGAAATCACCGAAAGTGTTGACATACGGATAAAGGCTTAGGAGCATGCAGGATCGATAAGACCATGTGCAAGAGTCTCGGAGATAAACACGTATCCATTCCCAGGCCAGTCGGATCTACGAACTGAAACGTTCAACATTTCCATTCTGTCGAGTTGACAGTCCTTGAACGGATAAAGAATCCATTACAGAATTCTGCCGCTACAACAAGAAAAACACTCATGCTTTATACTCACACAGTATCGAAAGGACCCAATAGCAGATTACAGCATTTCAAGGGACTAGATGAAGTATCAAAATTGGACAACAAGTTTTATTAAACTTCGCAAAATGCGTTGACGTAATGTCTGACGAATCACCGTTGGTCAATGTATGGCTCTTAGTCTTCCAGTATAACCTAGCCTTTATAAGGCGGAAAACTTAGACCTAATGTCACGGAACATGCTCATGGGTCTTTAACAATACAACAAACTGTGTAGCCAATTCTTGACTTAGTGAATATTTTTTCGTGATCCGCTCACAAGAAAATAGTACTAATGTTGTTCATCACGTACGGATATTATATAATACTATTTTAATAGCCTCATTTGCCATTTAAAAAATTGAAATAGTTGACAAGTCTTAAGGATTCTTGATAGATAAGCGCTTTACAAATTTCTCTCAATTCGGGCTGGTCATAAAGCACAACAGAAGCTACGATTTAATACGATATTCGTTCTCATCATACAGGTCTTCGTTTGAAGCTAACAGAGCTTGAATTAACAGTTTCCCCGAAACGACCGTCGTGATTTACTTAAGTGTATCTCACAATCGCAATTTATAACCAATATCGAAGTGTTTTCCAAAACGTTGACCTTTCCATAAGAAGTGACAAACAACCGGGGGTATTTCTGATATGAAAAAACGTCCAGTCCACTTAAAACAAGTAGGTGGCTACATGTGACGCTTAAAATAAAGTCTTGTAAAAAGAAATAATTTATTTTTTATTTGAGTTGATTTTGAATTTAATTTCATTGTGTCAGTCTCACAGCAACTCCCGCCCCTATTGGCAAAAACCTGGCACAGTCGATTTTCTTTAGACGAATTCTTCAACAACAAAATCATTCGACACAGACAGGAACAGTGAGCAATCATTGCATGCCAGGACCGGATCATAAGGTGGATGAATAGGATCTTCCCAACCAAACTCTTGGAGCCTCTGGCGAGTCACTATCGATGCTTGTGACCTGGCGGGACACTATTAGCCAAAGCTGGCTGCTTCTGTGACTTTGCGAACATAGTAATTGTTATAACAAAAGGTTCACCTCTGGTAGATTACAACTTTATCGATCACAAGGTTAGATTAGGTTAGTCTGGTAGGCTAATAAGCGATTCATGGACCAGTATAGGGCCTTTTCGATATCAAAAGAATTTCCGTTACGAAGTCAGTGAGGAATAGTCATCCTCTAGGATGCTCTTTTCCACTATCTCATTGTCCTAGATACCTTTCTGCATTCGGTAAAAATGAAGTCATTCCGTTCGGGTGACCTTTTCCACTGCTACCCTGCTTTCCATGACATTTCCGATATGCGGACAGAGGTTAAAGCGTTGATTGCCGTTGCTTGCTTCAGGCAACCCATTTGTTAAGGGTATAGATCCTAATTAAGAGTTTGGTCATAGGGGAGCAGTCCACAGTAGATTAATCCCATGAAACGCATAACAAAACTTTCCTGGCCATCAATACTGCCTGGTCCACCAATTGAACGGATCACCGCAAATCGATCACGTCGTTTTTCGTTTGAATTTGTCATAATTAACCCAGTAATCATATTCTTCAAAAGTGAATTGATTTTGTTTCAGATTCAGATCGATTCCGAAAAGATTACCAGTTGGGAAGTAGCTCAATTGCACTTTTTTGCATTACCTTGCTTGCTTGCTTTTTTATCCAGCTATATTTAAATGATTTACCATGATTAGTTGTGCAATGTTTACCTGTAACTTCTAGGCAACCGAGGCTGTAAGTCTTAGGTCTATGCGGACAATCCCGCTTCGATTCAGGCCTGGGAGTAAAACATCATGCGTGTCATTCAAAATGCTCGAGTTACCAATCGAAACGCTCGAACGAGTCATCGAAAATTGGACTCAACGGATGAACCATCTCAGACGTAACCGTGGTCATTTCAAAAAGAAATAATCTTCAAAAAATAATTGCCGAAGAATGTTCTTTCGAATGGTAATAAAAATTGCCCATTTCATTTGAAGTTTCTGTGCTTGTTCTTTAAAAAAATAGGGAACCTCGAAATAGATCAACTTCCAGAATGTGGTGTTCTCTGGCAACAACATTATCCACAAGGAATCGACGAAACCAAGATTTCAAATTTGCCAACGTATCCAGCATATTTTTTGGACCAATTGAGATTATTTGACTTTTCAGTCCAGGAAGCATCAAGTCGCTAAAAAATTCATATACAACAACTGTGATTAAAATTTTTTGGATGTATGCAACATTTTGCAATAAAAAGCGACACATACCAACAAACAAGCATATATATGTTGCAAGTGACATGCATTCAATGAATACTGTGCGAAGACCAACTCAAGCCGACTTCGGGGAGACGACGCATGGTTGCATGCTGTTCATGTAACCGAAGTCAAGTGATTTTGCCAACACTTTGTGACATGACATTTTCACACTTTGCTGCCACTGTCACTTTACGACTTTGAAGTTGCAACAGCGCCGCGTACTTGTTGCTGCAGCCGCTGTCTTCCGCCACAGCACCCAGGCGCCAAGTGCAAAGGATAACAAGGATGTGTCGTCCTCATCGTCGTCGTCGGCGTATATGTGCTTCCTGTTGCCGTTAGAATGCACACATATAAATTTGCATGTGTCGGTTTAGAATCCACATATTTGGTCAGCAGGCGGGGAGCGCGCGTCCGCTATGCCCTGTGGACTGAAGTGAGAAATTGGTTTAAGTGTTTGCGAAATTGGCAGCAAAATGGCTTTTTCAATTTTATATTTAACGTTTATATTTGAGTGGCAGTGCACTTCAAAGCAGTATCCCGATACTGACAACAACAACACTAACAACAACATCAGTAGCAAGCAATTTCAGTTTAGCAACTCGTGTTGTATGTGCGAATATCCGGTTGCCTACGTTTTGGGTGGCAGAGGTCACAGAGGCTTTGGACTGGTGTGTGGTTGTTGCATGGCTTGGCTAGCATCTGCCCCGATGCGCGCGTTCCACGGAAATCGCTACAATTTGGGCAGTCAACAGTCAACAAGTGGCAACAAGCTTCAGCCGCTTACTGTTTGCCAACTGAAATTGATTTCTTTTTGGCGATAAAAGAATTTATCTAGTTGGTTAGTGGTTGTAACTATCAGTTGCCCATCCCGTGGACCGGGAAATTGCTCAAGTTCTGTAGTGCAAAGAAAATAGATTTTTATTGACATTCTTGTTAGTGGCGGCAGTAAGTGGCATCGATAGTTTGCCCAGCGGCAACATTGGCGGCACCACGAGCAGCAAAGTAAGCAATAAATTGAAAAAATTTTTGAAGAAATGGTGGAGAAAAGCTCGATTGACTTGAATGTGTTGAGTAAAGTAAGTCGGTTGGATGAAAATCAAATAACAATAAAGTGCCTATATGGAGGCTAGAAAGTAAGTTCGGCCGAATAAAGGCTTTGAGCTCATAGCTTACAAAAGCAATGTTAGAAAACTAATGCAGGGTTTTCTCATTTTGGAATCATATCAGTCGATGTTCTTTCGTCACTGTTGACAGTCATAACTTTGAAGTCGTAGATAATTTCGTCTATCTTGGAACCAGCGTAAACACCACCAACAATGTCAGCCTAGAAATCCAACGCAGGTGCTACTTCGGACTGAGTAGGCAATTGAGAAGCAAAGTCCTCTCTCGACGAACAAAAACCAAACTCTATAAGTCACTCATAATTCCCGTCCTGCTATATGGTGCAGAGGCCTGGACGATGACAACAACAGATGAGTCGATGTTGCCAATTTTCGGGAGAAAAGTTCTGCGAAAGATTTATGGTTCTTTGCGCGTTCGGCGAATATAGCGTTCGATGGAACGATGAGCTGTACATGATATACGACGCCATTGACATAGTTCAGCGAATTAAAAGACAGCGGCTACGCTGTCTAGGTCATGTTGTCCGAATGGACGAAAACACTCCAGCTCTGAAAGTATTCGACGCAGTAACTGCCGGGGGAAGCAGAGGAAGAGGAAGACCTCCACTCCGTTGGAAGGAACAAGTGGAGAAGGACCTGGCTTCGCTCACTATGCTGTTGTAGGGGCAGAAAATATTCCTGAAGTAAATTCGAGGAATGGTGCTCAGTTGACAGTCCTTGGTCGCATAAAAATCCGAGTGCATTTCGGTTACTTAGACCCGGTTGTCGTGGGAACGGACCGATCACTGTGGATAAAAATGACCTGGCGTTGTTCTGACAGACCACGATTCCTCTCCTATTGGCCTAAGCCGGTCGCTTCTGTGCATTTGCTTCCTTCAGAAGATTCAATTGTTGACCGTATAGATCTGAGTTAAGAGTTTAGCTGGTGGACAGTGAAAAAGGTGTGCCAGATGAGTTGATCTGTTGGGCATGCAAAGTGGAGTTTAGTATAGAAGACTGTTTGTATGCAGCATATAGATTTAGCATGTCCCAGTCAATTTTGTATAGGTAGAAATTAGGAATATCCAGACATAAATTACGTACACAGCTACGTTTACTCTGGTTTCGCACGGCAACTCGGCAGTCGATCTGCGATGGTTGGTTTTAAAACTGCAAGGACGTCATTCAATGAAAGCTTAGGTTATGTTAGGTCTTTGAGTTGATCTTAAATCAATTGATCTGACTTGTACAGGTCTTTGTCCTTTGTGTTACTCAAAACCTTCTTAAAGAACAGCACTCACATATCGACGAAGTATTTGCAGCTCACCAGAAATTTAATATCAATCCTAGACATAGAGAGATTTTAACGTCATCCTGGCAAAAGTCGGGCAAAAGAGTAATAAGTGACAAGACGATTCTATCTCGCTTTACTTCATACAGTTTTGGCAATGAGCGTCCGGCAAAACATTTAGTCGCACTGCGTACCATCCTATTGGAGAATATCCAGTTAGAACAGCTCCAATTGTGGCGAAATTGACTTTGTTAAGGCAAGTAGTTCGTTGGATCTCTTACTTTGGATCCGTAGGATCTTTCACTTTGGGCTAGAAGGAGAGGGAGTCAATGAAGATGTTAATAGCTTTACTAAGCATTTTGTTCAGTACTTGTCTGCAGTTGGTCGCGTTTTGGTCGGTATATCGTCGAAGTATTGCAAGAAAGTTCTCTTGATGTGCCTTGTATGCGGTTTCGTTTTTAGCAGATGTCTGCAAAGATGATTACAACGAAAGCATCACAACAGAAACTGGGTGAATAGGAGTACGTTGTGCACCTTAAGCGGGAGTATATAGGAATGATGGTGTAGACTTTTGTTAAGTAAGATGAAGAGATATCCAGTAAAAGTCGGGAGCGCGATGTTCTGGAAAAACAGCATCTTCTTGTACTGAATCCAGGTGACCATATTAAAGCTGGGTCGTTTATGACCAGTTGACCGGTTGCCTTATTAATTGCCAGCCAGATTTCTTTGTTCCTGCAACTTATGAATCTTAATTCGGCACCGTTCTTTGAACCAGACCTGCAAACGTAACACCAAAAACGTTTGGTTTGTTGAATTTTTTGATTTTCAACGAACGAGCTCCTCACGAACAAATGTTTGTCTTTCATTGGATGAGAGGAGACTTGTGGTAAAATAAAAACGTGGAGGGAGGTCGAAAATACTACACTTTCTAAGAAGCTAGAACGTTTCCAACGAGCGGCTTTCTTTTTCTCTCTTCTTTTAAATGCAATACGGAAAACTTAGTTCACTACCTCGTAGTGGCTACTCGTGGCGACTTTTTCTTTGGTCACATATTGACATCGGATATGTTAATGGGAAGGAGTCGCTGAAGAAGCGCAGTGAGCTTTTTCATGGTTGGGTCGAAGCTAGCTTTTTTTAAAGGAGCTCTGCGTCAATCTTATTTTTAGACTATCGAACAACTGTATCAAGTGAAGCTATTTCAGGGAGGTGAGTATTCACCTCAACAGCAGAGTCGTAATACCAGCGATGAGCTTGCTAATTACTAACTGCAAGTCCGGCGAGCTAGTCATAGCACGCATGCTTCGCTCACAGTGCCATGGGACTGAGTTGGATATCCATTTTCATCTTGGGTTCTAGCACTGAACCAATGAATCTTGAGCTAAAACTTTCGCGAACTAGAGAACAAAGCCGAAGGTTCAAAGCGCTTTGTCGATTTTTAAGGGTCTTCTGACTTGCTATGTAGAGGCGGATTTCTAAGCTGGTCAAGTGCGATTCCTGTCAGGATCGATCTCTTAAGCTAACCTAACCTAAAATAAAAAAAGGCGTTTTTTAGGCAACAGCGTTAAGAAATCGCACAAGCCTCTCGAAAACCAGCAAATCCAGTAGATAAAATCGAGACTCGCACCAAAATAGAACCAGAATTCAAGTGACGATTCGGAATTTTTTCAACCACAAGAAAATTGTATGAACACATACGACACAATCACCAATAACTGTATGAGCAAAGAGCTCATCGACCTATAATTACCCGAACCACTAAGTTAGAAAGACCGTAAAGCGATCGAGCGCATGCGCAACTATTACGACATTTTCACACGCCAGCAACAACTAAGCATATAAATACAGCAACAATTACCGAAAAACCGCCGTTGCATTGGCAGTAAACGCCAAGCGATCAAGCGTGTACAACATGTGACTACACGTCTGCGGCTATTACAGAACTATTTGCGCGCTGCCAACGCCGGGCTATTGATGAATGTATGAACGCCTTGGCCAGTTCACATCTCATTCATTCGTGGCGATAATCATGGCTTACACCCAATCAAAGCGCATGCATCTCTCAGCCAAGCAACCCTACTGCCCACTTCACGCTCAAGCCGCCAGCCGCCAGCCGCTGGGCGCCCACATAACGCTTGGCTAAATGCAGCGTGGACTTACATGGTTGCATGGCTGGCTAACATATGAGCAACGGCCTGGCGGTCGAAAAGTGGCGCATCCCCATTAAGGCAATTACAATTCGTGCGCGACTTCGATTCCGGCATGCCGGCGTCCGGCAGCAAGGGGAACGGCGTAGTCAAAGTAAACTGTTTGAACGGAGCCATGTGAAATTACATACTAAACGACGCGCTGAGCTAAACAATCCGTCGAGTGAAGGGCGAACGCATGTTAACAATAAATTTTGGCCTCAACTCAAGTGATCAATCGGGAATGCGCTACAACAACAACGTACCAAAACAGGCAGTATGAGCCAGGAAGTGCATGAAAATTGCCAGGCTTTCGTATGGCAACTTGTCTAGGCAAATGAATTGGTCCATGTGGTCTATGTTGTGTATGGGTGTGTGTGTGGTGTTGCAATGCAAGCTCGCATTTAAAAAGCCATAACTCATATATGGCTGGAAAATTGATATGCTGGCCATAGATTACAGTGCTACACGATGAATTGAACCGGGCTGCAAGGTGCTTTCGGTTGTGATTATTAACGGGTGTGTTAAGTTTTGGACTTCAATTTCTTGAGTCTCGGTTATTGTATCCAGTAAGATTCTATCTGAATAGACAAGCGTAACTCCACAAAAAATTTACCAGCGGTGTTAAACCTCACGATCTGGGAGGCCGCTCCACAGACTCACCACACGAGATAAAGTTTCCTTACGTCTTGATGAAACTAATGATCGTCCACATTAATATCCTCCAATTCAGGCACGAAAAAGTCAACAATCACAGCCCACTTTGACAAGTTGCGTCTTCCAAAATCTGTAGCCTCACCGCATGAGTGCCAATCCGAAAGTGTCTATTTAGGACGTCTATGAATGTGATGTGAGCTTTGATAAGTGCTGATTACTGACCAACGCTTGCGGCTCGCGCGAAGTCCATAGGTGCAACGCCCGAGCCAACGAACACTGGGGAACCCTTGTTCTTTCCCATTCTGATGAATTTTCAATATGTATGCCTTTTCTTGCCGATGGACTGCTTTACAACTTTCGACGATTTCGCTGTGGACAGACATCCCCAATTGAAAGTAGTTTGATGGTAATGCTAGTGAGGCTATACACTGCTTGACTGTCAGCGAAATCAAGACCTGTATAGCAGCTTTGCTATTAGAGTGGATGCATACCTCTCTAAAATAGGCCCCCGTTCGAAAAAGTACAGTTGCTGCTAATGATCGCCACTTCTTAATGAAAGACACTAAAGAGGTCAGGCTGTTATTAGCAAGAGTCGATTGAGAGCTTCCAACAGAAGACTCTCTCTCCAACTATAGATTTCGCGGCGCAGTGGTCCAAGTTATCAGGGAATCAGTTGACCCGAGCAAAAATTTCGGAATGTTCCTCTCTGGAGCTCTTAATATGTCCAGTTTCCCGGAATATGTTAAGAACCTACGTTGCAATGCATTTGCCGGTTATGTCCACGAGTGCATTAGATACAATGGTATTTCTTGCGTCAACGTTGGTGTTGTTCCATCAGTGTCTGCACTATATGCTATAGTGCTGGCTTAACTACGGTTTCGTAAGGCCAAAGTATAAATTTTAGGTGAGAAATCCCACCGTATCCCAACAGCTCACTTACAACAATGTAAGGTAACAAACAATGCCTTCCTCACCCTCCCCTCAACATGGAGCTTCTATCATAGCTTCCTATCAAGGCTGAGGCGCAAGCATTTCACCTTTTCGGCAACGTGAAGTCGAGAGCTTCCCCATGAGGGAAGGAAGAAAAATATTATACCTGGAAAATAAAACCGGCCCCGCCAAGCTATATGTATATACACTTTAGACGGTCAAGATTTTTTAAGTTGCCGGATCATTACATCATATTTGAAGCTGAGGTCTTTGCTATTGCGAAAGCCGCGGAACTGGCCTCTAATGAACAAGCAGGCGATTCCAGAAACTCCATCTACCTATGTAGGTAGCCAAGCAGCAATCAAGGTAGTAACCTCGTATTGCATATCGGCCTGAAGAGTCCTTGGAAGCAGAGCAGCAGTAACAATTGTCGCCAGAAGCAAGCAACTACACTTCTACTGGGTGTCAGGTCACAAAGCCATCTCGTCCGCAATGAAATAGTGGACAAGATTATAAGAATGGTTTACCACTAACACCCGAAAACGTGATCGACATTGGGAAATTCATGCATTTTCTATACGACAGATCCCGGTCGACCGAGCTACCTGGGTTCAAAATTGCATTGTCATGTGCGAAACGATAGATCGGAAGTACACAAAATTCCTATTGGCATTCGATAGACGATAATGTAGGAACATGATCGTAATACCAACTGGTCACTGTCTGGTTGCGTCGCACGCACGCAGAATATGGCTGAGAGATCGAAAAGACTGTAGGAAATCTGTAGAGCAAGGCACCAGAGAAACAATGCAGCAGCTCTTGTCCACTTGTCACACATTAGCAAAACTACGCTGTAAGCATCTGGGGTCCACACGGTATGGTACACTGGAAGAGGTATACATAGTGAGGCCGCAGAGTCTGTTGAAATTCGCGTCAAGTGAATGTATCCCAAAGGATGTCTACTCCTCATGGACTACTACTGGTTACTAGGTAACCGTACTCCGTCTGGTATCAAGATGTTTTATACTGGCTGTAACAAACTTCGTAGCAAGCTCTCTTAGGGTATAGAAATGTTGAATATCCGCGTGAAACTGGAAACAGACGCAATTATAGTCGTATGCTATTTTGAACCTCCGCAAAAACAAAATTACGCACCCATTATTTCTCACATATGTAGAAGACCAAACCAAAGTGCTGTAGCAGTACACCGACTAACCCCTTAAGTAGGTGTGTTTCTCACAACACACATATTGTTTAGACAAATTGTTGCGGAAATCAGTGCCAAACGTTTTTCCTTTCAACTCAAGCTCCGCCATATGTTTTCTCTCCCCTGCTGTATGTGTGTAGAGGGGAATCTTCGAAATATTTGTGGTTACCTGCGTGAAATAGCGCTAGCTCCAAGTCTATTATTTGCTGGACACGAGTAAATTGATTGCATCTCCAATTCCAAAACAAAAAGAAGAAAAATCGTAAATACTCATTGTATAATATTATATGGGCAACAATAACAAAAATCACTTTCTTTTTTTTTTTTTTGGAGAAAAAATGTATTCACATGGAAATCTTGTAAGAAAAAATTAAAAAGAGCAACTATAAAACAAATCAGAGAACCGCTTAGCTAGCAATATATGACGGCAAACTCGTTTTAATGCTAGCGAAGCCAGACAAAAAGCGCTAAAAACGCTCATAAAGCACAGCGAACTACTGCAAATACTCAGTCACTGCGCGCAATGGAACTTCGCCAACATTTTGGCCTTACCGACTAAGCATTTGGCTAACCGCAAGCGGACTGCTACTAGCCCTCTTTGTATGTATGTCGCTTGAGTTGCTGGTTTGCGCGTGTCTTGGCCGTCCGACTGCTCGTTCGTTCGATATTACCGCCTTCGTATGGAGCTCTGTTTTTACTACGTCATTCGTTTTCTTTTCGTTTTGCCTTCGTGTGGAGAAGCATTTAGTGTCTTGATCGGTTTATCACCGATTAATTGGAGTTTGATAAATACGCGCACGCCGTGAGTAAATAAATCATAGCAATTTTGTTTGCCTACCACGCGCCCCGCGCCCCTCGCCTTCGCCCTCATCGCAGTTGTATTCGACTCGGTTTGAACGATGTGAGTACGAATGCGTAGTGTTTGGCAGTTTCTTTGTAACTTACGAGTCACAATTTGCCCTAATAGGAAGCATACGAGCTGTACTTATTAAATACAAAACCGCTTTTTAAGGAAATAAAAAATTAAATGAGACATTTTTCTATATTTTATTATGAAATGAAATATTTTTTAAGGTTAGGTTACATGGCAGATCCTCAGTATGGCGGGGGTTCACACTAAGACTGTTATGTAGAGTGCTTTGTAAAGCCAGACGAGAAACTCCGCTTGTTGGCGATCAGCTATCGATACAAAAATATCCCGAACCTATCCAAAATCTGCTTAGTTACTTTATTTTTATGGCCGCTATTTCACCTCGATGTTTAAAAGTATGAAAATAAAGTTATTTTTTCCTTGAACTGGCAAAAGTGGGGTATTAGAGTAAGTAGTGTTAAGATGATTCGCTCTAAACTTGTTCGTTCGAACAATGTTCAGTTGGAACTCCTACAATACCTGAAAGCTGGGCCTTGCTGAGAGCAAAGCATTCTCGAAACTACTTATGATTTACTTTGCACCAATAAAACCTTGCGATTACACAGCTGCTGGTAGTTCACCAACGCTTGCTGATCCAGTGGTGAACTACAACAAGCCAACGGAGCTACTTCCCTTTCCCATATCGCAGTTATTGGGATAGAGTACCTGTTTGAGCAATCTGTATTACAGTTGCCTGCAAGACCGCTGTGGCCAGTGACCCAAACAAGTCTAATCATAAAATGACTCGATGATAAAGGAGTCTAGATATCCCTTCATTAGTTTGGAGCGCACAGTCAGCAAACTCAAGGCTAATATCGGAGTAGATAGTCACTAACCTGAAGGTTGCTGCGCTCTGAAGCAGTAGTTTTACTCCTATCTTGGCAGTAGCCACCTCCAATTCGAAGACGCTACAGTGGTCTGAAAGCTTATAATTGGAGCTGATGGAAAAATCCCTCCGAAAGAAAACTCACCGCTCCTCTGCTCCAGCAAATTCTTCCTTCCCAGGTAAGTGAACGAAGAAAAGCCAGCCCGGACTAAGCTTGGCGCCCTGGTAATTCAAGTATTTTGTGAGAATTCCTCAGTGCCCAACGCGCAGTCATCTAAAGCTTAGTAAATGAGGGTTTCGCGAGATTACGCAAAGAAACCTCAAGAACCGGGATTTCAACCTCGAATCAGAACAAAATCGAAAAGCACACGGTACTGATGATGAATAATTGGGTCACTTTCGACAGCGTCAGGCGAAAACGGTCGTGGTCGAATAGCGCTGAGTCGCCGCAAGAAGTGGTCGAGGCAGCATTAATGGTCTGCAAGGTTTTGTTAAGCGTTTGGTGGCATTGGCAGTGAATCACCTACTTTAAGCTGCCCCGCTATGGTCTAAATCTTATTTCGGTTTTGTAAACGTCAACAATTGGACCATCGAAGGCAAATAATGAGACCAAAAGTAGCCAGCTTTCACCAATAGGAGAAGAATTGTTTTAAGGCCTGGCAATAACATTGCTATTGACTTAGCAGAGGCTCCGGGAGTTTGTTTTTGAATCTCCTGAGCATTCATCTTTTGAACCGGGCCTGGCACTAAGTAAATACTACCTATCTCTATATATGGCGAGCTAATACTTGGTGAAAAATTCATCTCAATTGAAGGTAGTGAAAATCGGCTGTCCCAGTTTTTTCCCAACCCAATAAGGTCGAGGGTTTCTTTGGAAGTGGGATTATGAAATTGCTTTCCCAATTACTATAAGTTCACGAAGAAAACGGTGCATATTAGATCCAAATCGATTCAAGCTATGCAACTTTTCGGTTAAGTGTAGTCCAATAGATGGTATAGTGGTGGGGGTCTGGGTGGTGTCATGCGATATAATCATGCTTCTGGGTAAGCAGTTACAGTCGTAGCGCTATACCCAATTCCTACTCTTGTTTCCTCTTTGCACACTCTGGAGTCGTGAGTAATCCCTGTGTAAGTTGAGGTAGCCAACCCGTGTGGAGCCTCGGATCACGACTAAAAGAGGAAGACCAGCGAAGCCACTTCGATGTATTCGGTTTAAAAGTTCGCTAAAGTCTACTTGCAACGTCTGTTCACCAGAAGTGCGGCTGCGAACGGGCGTCGGTCTTGAAACAAGTGGTTCGCGATATAAATGTGTATAAAGCTTCATACTACTCCCCTAGCGAGGTTGTGGGCTGGGTTTGGAACCCACCACGTCTCCAAATGAAAAAGAAACAACAACCTCAGATTAAAGACCACACTTTCGATAAGAGAAAACGACTGACGCGCTGTTGTTAACTCAGCTATAATCGCCTAAGCGGTGTAAAGAAGGGTAAGAAATAGTCTGTCAGCAAAACATGACTGTGAACTAAAATAACCGTAGTATTTTTTCAATTGGGAGAACTTTCTCTTCGTTGTTTCTTCTCTCCCGGATTACGACTGATTCTTTCGCGATATTAGAAAGAGTCGAGAGATACTTATAAGCAGTGGTAAAAGCTCGACACCAGTACGAAGCTATAACTTTCTTCACTTTAGCTAGTCACAGACATCAGTTGCTCAGAATTTCTTGCTGTTCTCGAGCATAACTAAATTAAATCATTAAAATATTAGCCGGTGAATAATTTAACGCACAAAATGTAAGATAAAATATTTTTAAAATTTTTTCTAGTCAAGTTTCCTTTCTTCACCGTCAATGCGACTGCATTTCAACGAAGCAATGATGCCAGCTCGAGCGCTGTCTGCAGCTGATGAAACCCAACCGCAACATCATGTTATGCCGCAAGTACTGTAGCGCAGCGGTGCCGTGCAGCGTGTCCCTCAAGAACAAACGTTGTTGCCATTGCCAACAGCAGCGGCAGCAACAACAAGTGTAGCAACTCATCAGCGCCTGCAACTGGCAGACATCTAAATAAACAAAAGTCACTGATTTTTCTGCTGCTTTTTTTTTTGCGATTTTCATGCATAACTACGAGTATGTACGAAGGCATAATGGAGAGCAAAAGAGTTGCATAGCATAACGGTTAAAATGATTTTGAAGTGCAAAAGAAAAAGTGCAAAATGTTGCACAACAAACAGCCAGCAAATTATATGCAAAAACAGCGGCGGGAACGGGGTTTGCCACCACCACCCGAGTCGAGAGTGTGGAAAAGTGCATTCAGCGCCGTTGCAGGGGGGCGAAAGCGTGCGCTACAAATAATAATGATGATAAAAATACGAAAAACAAAAGATAACAGCATTTCGCATGTGAATGCTGTTGAAAACGAAAATAGAAATTAAAAATGCCATTTTATCAAAAAATGAAAGGTAAAATGTATATTAATACAAATTAGCCGGTTTTTTCCGACTTCAAGCGCTTGTGTGTTGATTTTTATATGTTTTTGGCAAATACTCAAAGGATTTCATAATTAACGTGCAAAAAGGTAGCCGCCGATTTTTATAATTTTTTTTTTGCTTTCATTTTGGGCAACATGCCACTCAGCAAACAACATGCCACCTTGCCACCTTGCCACAAACGTTTGCTGCTTGGCGTTATGCGAGTACTTTATTTGTTTGCTATTTTTTAGCACATTTCATTCAACACATTCTGCATGTGGCGATGCAGAGTCTAGCGGAAGAGAGGGTGTTTTAAGATTTTAAAGCATAAATTATCTGGCGTTCCTTTAATATATTTGATTTTAGGATGAACACATTATCTGATAAAACTTATTTGAGCTAGAAATCAATAGGAAATATCTGCTGTCATCAAAAAAACAGTCGTCATATTCGCGGCTTGGCTCTCAAATCAATCTTGACAGTCAAAACTTCGAAGTCGTAGTTAATTTTATCTACCTTGGAACCAGTATGAACACGAACTTCAACACTCAACAACTCAGCCTCGAAATTCAACGCAGAATAACTCTTGCCAACATGTGCTACTTCGTTTTGAGTAGGCGATTGAGAAGTAAACTCCCCTCTCGACGAAGAAAGACTAAATTCTACAAGTCACTTATCATCCCCGTCCTGCTGTATGATGGAGAGGCACGGACGATTACAACATCTGATTTTTCTTGGTTCATCAACACTAATTCCGACAATCTACAATATTTTAGCAAAACTTTCTTCATGGGTTACCTGGTAATTTCCCAAACATTCGTAACGAGGGTCCAATGACCAAATAACAGAGCCTGTCCATTGGAATATGTATCTTCTTGTTTTTTCACACTTCAACCAGATCATTTGGAAGACCTTGCGATTCCGAACTTACTATCACTACTCCATTTTCCTAGCGTCAAATTGTGTACTTTTCAGTTATACCGTACTGCTAAGATAATTGTTGTAATAACGATCAACCAGATCCTGTTTGGGGGAAAAGCATTAACTTAACTTTCATCGGAGTAACTTAATGGTAAGCTTAGAAAACCGGAAAAGACAGATTTGGACCACGGATTATACGGAGAGGGGAGTTAAGTGAGGCAAGTGGGGGGTTACATCAAATAGGCAAAGAGATGATTAGTGTCATGCGGTGACTCATTGCATGCATGACGTTGGTTTTGTATGTCAGAGTCTATTTTGGATAAGTACAAAATTAACCTGCTTCAATACCCAGAACGAAGTTGCGCCAGGGTCACTCGTGTTTCACGCAACAACTCGAGCTCTTGTTCTACTGAGAGTGGTGTTTGTACTCCAAGTACACTGGGCGAGAGCCAATGAAGGTGTTAATAGCTCCACTGTGTCGTTCAGTATCTTTCCGAAGTTGGTCGCGTCCGAAATTTGGTCGACTTATTGTTCAAGTTTGTCGACATATCGGAAGATTGTTCTTCTGATGTTCCCAGGAGGCGACTCCACTTGAAGGAAGGTTTCTGCGAAAACAACTGAGCAGAAAATGCTTGGTGTGAAGTGTATGTGTATTTTTACAGGGAGCAAGCAGGCCTCCCTTTGTAGAATACTACGTACTATTTAGTCCGTGGGGCGGTGTCCTGTCACATCTTCTCCATCCACGTCTTGCTGCAACCAGGCGACCTTATTGAGTCGGCGTAATTATTGACCGGCCGGCCGATCGATTGTTTTGTATGTTGCCAACAGCGTTTCTTTGTCCTTGCCCCAAGTGCGGACAGCTAGCGCCTTGAAGATCTTGTTGCTGTTCTGTACATTTGTAACAGTCGCGATTGTATGCAAAGTGAAGAAGTGCAGACTGACGAACGTAAATCTAAAATTTCAGGGTTCTTTAACGCCGATTTTTTAACATCATCCCCGCAATTTTCGAGGTACAGGACTTACTTGGGACATAAATAAAGAAGGACAAAGGAAGAGAGAGAAAAAGTGAGAAATGCTTCGAAGGAAAAAGTTCCTCTTTCGATGTTATTTAAAGTCACTATCGAAGATGCAGTTGCAATTCTCAACGTTATCGAATCTTACGAAAGGTCTATATCTTTTGGTAGCATACTTATCAGGAATTTCAAGGCAATTAACATGTGTGGAGTTTTTGCTTAGTTAGTTCTTTTGAACTTGAAACATTTACAGACCCAGATTCCAATCAGTAGCCTATTAAGAATACTATTCACCGTCCATGGCACCGACATTCACGGTAGGTATGGGCTAAGAGTCTCCAGAGTACTCCCGACAGTCAAGTCTATATAACCGGAACGGACCACGATTTTTATCCAGTTAAGGACTGTCAACTTGGCAACATTACTCGAAATTACTTCGGGAAAGCTTTCCGTAGATATAACAACAACAGCCTACAGAGATTTCGGGCAGTGCTTCATTTTGTCAGAACCCTGAAGGCAGTAAAAGTCATCTTGAAGTTTCGGTGCCGCTTGTACTGTTGAATTTTTTTTAAGAAAAGGCACACAAATTTAATGCGGAATGTTGATTATCATTCGAAAGGACATATTTTGGTTTTTTTTTTTAAGGATTATCTCTTTTAAATGTTAACCGCGGTTACGTCTCAGATGATTCAACCCTTGAGTAAAATTTTCGATGACTTGTTCGAGCATTTCGACTGTAAACACGCGTGATGTTTTGCTCCAAGGCCTGAATCGAAGCGGGATTGTCCGCATAGACTTTAGACTTTACATATCTCCACAGGAACATTCCCATTGAACCAGAAATGGACCTTATCGCTGAACAAAATATTTAAATCGTGGAATTCTACGGCCTTGCCACATGTGGATATGACTGAAAAATTTCATTTCACATTTTGGTCTTATAAAGTCCACGTGTTTTCTCAACCACTACGTTGCAGCAATGCCATGATTCAGTGATACCTCCACACGGTTCACGGTGTTACCTTTAATACCTGTAAGTATGTGTGCAAATCCGCCGCTTACACTTCAACGCCCATAAACGTCAAAAACACGCTGATTATGTCGAGTGCGAAATTCCAACAATCACATGACAGCATTAATGTCACATTCATTATAAGCCTTGTATGTGCCGCATGCTCACTGTAATGTTATGTAATGTAATCTCTTCACAGCGCAGATTGCCAAATGAGGCACTAAACACCCCCGCCAGTGCTCCCCTAAGCTTTGGCAAGAATGATTTGCGAAAAAACCGCACAAAAACACTTCAAGAAGTTCAATGCAAAACATGCGTTGACATTTACAAATACACCACAAGCATTGTCAGCTGTCAAATGCCGAACGCACACATACACACGCACACAAATACAATTAAATAAATACATACGAAGCAGCCAAACCGCGCTAAATGTGTGTCGGCGAGTGAAAATTTTATTTAAATTTATTTAAAGCACGCGTTTGACTGCCGACGCCAACAACAATGGCAAATATGAACAGTTCGACGCACAATAACAAGCTCATTGCACGAGAAAGTAGCGCGAAAAACAAACAACAACAAGCAACACACCCGCAAATTTACGGTTGCAATTTTTGTTTCCAGCTTTTTTTTTTGCACGCACCAACTCGCTTGCGTTCGTTGAAATTTAACAGCAACCTAACCTAATAACCTAAAACCCAAATACAATCAGCGGCCGAACGGCGCGCGGGTGGGCGTACGCATGCAGAAGGACGAAGAGACAGGCGAACGCAGGAAAAAAATGGCAAACAGCAGCAACACCCCCTCCGCCGCGGCACGCAGCCAGACAGTGGGTGAGTCAAGACAGCCGACGCCAAGCCACTTCTAACCGAATTTGTGCCGCGGCCCTGCCGCTCGCGCCGCTCACGCACTTATCCGCCGCACCTTTGGGTCTTGCGCTCGCTCGCAGGCAATCCGCGCAACAATCAACGACATCGACGGAAAGTGGCAAAATTAAATTTGCACAGGCGAAATTTCCTTTAACGCTACGCTTTCCACGACTTTCACTCGGCGACCGGCAATGCGCAAATCGGCGTATGATTGCCGCTGTGTGATATGCAAAATTTCACCAATCGCCCACACCCGCATCGATGACAATGCGAGCGCCGGTGGTGGTGTGAGTCTTCGCGGCTGACACGTGACACTTAACAATTATGACTGTAATTTTCTACGACAAGTTTCATGAATTATTAGTTACAACTGACTTTAACAGCAGTCGTATGGGTGATTTCTGGTATGAATTACATTTTAAATTAGGCCATTAAAGGCATTTGCCATGTAAATTTGTGACAAGTGGAATAATGAAATATTTAGATTTGTGGATGCTTACCGCGTACTTATGTGGAAAGTCCAATGGCTTTAACTCGAGTAACTTCCATCTCAATAACTACGGTATGGGAACCGGTAGGAGCTCCTTCGGCTTCCTGTGCTTCGTTACTGGACTGTTGAGTCTCAGACCAAGCTGAGCAGTGGCAAACTCCTAGTAATCCCGCGTAAATCGTAGGAAGTTATGTTGTCCGAATGGACGAAAACACTCCAGCTCTGAAAGTGTTCAACGCAGTACCCGCCGGGGGAAGCAGAGGAAGAGGAAGACATCTACTCCATTGGAAGGACCAAGTGGAGAAGGCTTCGCTTGGAATATCCAATTGGTGCCACGTAGCGAAAAGTAAAAACGACAGGCGCACTGTTGTTAACTCCGTTATAATCGCGTAAGCGGTGTCTGCGCCAGTAAAGAAGAAGAAATCGTAGAAAGGCCAGGGAACTCTTCGCTTTCAGCAAAGTACATCTTTCAGTAGTTTTAGAAGTTCTTACTGGACACTGTCCGTTCGGAATTCATGCAGTAAAGTTTAAAATTTTACAGTATGCCAGTTGTGTGAGCTGTTTGGAAGAGAAGAAGTAACAGGGGTTTGCTGCGGTTCCTCTTAGCTATGTTGCTGGCAGTTGTTGGTAGGCTGGGAATGGAGCTTTTCTTAATCAAATCTGAAATTTAGCTTTAAAGCTTTATCCTCTCAATTCGTCCCGCTGTTTCGCTTTCAACAGACAGCTGTCATTTGGCCACGATTCTCTTCTCGTTCAGAGAATGAGCCCAAATCAACCTTTCTTCATTTTGCTTCGTTTGGTTGGACTTGCAGCTAAGTCTTTTATGGACATTGACCGCCGCTTTGTAAGTAGCTTTCGCCTTCATCTCGCCGTACTGAGTTTTGTCATTGGCGGCCTAGACGTTTTTACTGAAACAGCTATTTGGAAGTAGTTGAGATAGAATCATCTTCACACTTCCTCCTCAAATTTCCCGCTTTAGCCAGTGATCAAACATCTAACCTAAGCAAATCCTTAGCATTGCTTCTAATTATTTGAACTGATCGCATTTTCCGCAATATACTGCGGAAATAACTTACTAAGAAACCCCACGCCAGCTATGAAATGCAGGAATTTTAAGTTCTTACGACTTCATGTTAAAATCTTAGGAATATGTAATCACCAAAAAGGAGCCTAATTGTTAGTTTCGAAAATGTTTGTATAGAACGATTGCTTTTGGCCTTATAGCTTTCGGCTTTAATATAAAACTTAGTCTCGGGGATCACATCTTCATTGTCTCTAAATCTATTTCCAGCAAGTATTCGTTTGAGGTTCAAGAACAAGTGAAAATCCTTAAGTTACAGATACGAAGAGTTTGGTGCATGTGAATGCAATTTTAGTTCTAACAAATTTACCAAGACCCTATATAAAAGGCGCTGTGGAGGGATTTTCCTTTTCAAGAGACCTGTTGCAAATTATTATAGCTACCATAACTTAGTAACTGTGGTCTCTGGCTATTCTTTGCATGTGAAGATACTCAAGTTGTGGATTTTACACCCTAGTGGAACTCACTTTACACAGAGCGAATGTCCGACTCCAGACTGGTTAAGGAGCGAAGCGTATAGATCTGTATGTAAGCGAGGACAAGTCGAAATATCTAGAAGAAGAAGAAGAATGTCCGACTACTTTGCAGTTTGAAAAGACCACACATAACATAGCAAGATCTGCATTCAGTTGGCAACCCCTCACATAAATGACAATCTCGCACAAGTTTGTTATCAATGCAAAATAATGCATCTCCGATTCCAAGAGAGCTTGAAAATTTCATCCAACCAAAGTAATAACGTCAAGTTAGGTTGGGTTCGGTCGTAGGGTTGATCAAAAAGTCAATGGACACCACTTGGATAGATATTCCTCCACCATAAACTTCAAAAAGTTTATCTCCAGATCTTCATAGATCGACGAAGTAAATTTATTAAGCCAGTTAATATCAATCAGCCACTTCACTAGGTTTGCCAAAGGTTTGTACCGAAGTATTTCATACTCTGTCTGGCAAAAGGCAGATGAAAGAAGATAAAGTGACGAGATGATTCCACCTCTCTTCTTCATATAGCTTTGGCAAAGGTCGTCCGACAAAGTATTAGCCGTATCATGTGAACGTATTGAACGGCGTCCAGTAAGAACAGCGTCCAGTAAGAACAGCTACCACTGCGGCGAGATTGCCTTTTCCAAGAGCAAGTAGTTCGAAAGGTCTTTTACGATTCGCTATGGACCAAGTTACCGCAGTCCTACTGATTCTAGTTGTTAGCCAGCACTTGCTGAGCTCACTAGAGATACAAAGGTCCAACGTAAAAACACAAGAGGACATGGTAAAACCGACTCGCTTCCAAACGGGTGAAACTGGGGAAACATATATTATAACTTCCTCTTCATTGGGATCGACACCGCTTAGAACAGCACACTAGTCGTTCTTCCTTATAGCTGTTTGGCGCGAATCGGTGATTCCAAGTGTAGCCAGGTCCCTCTTCACCTGGTCTTTCCAATGGAGTGGAGGTCTTCTTCTTCCAATGTTTCCTCAGATGCGTGCTGTGTCGAATATTGTCAGAGTTGGAGTGTTTTCATTCACTCGAACGACATGACCTAGCCACTGTAAGCGCTGACTTTTAAATCGCTGAACTACGTCAATGTCGTCGTACATCTCGTATAACTTATAATTAAATCGACTGCGGTATTCACCTTTGCCAAAGCGAAAAGGACCATAAATCAGGACCATAACATTAGAAAGCTAAGTATTTTAGGACAGAGTTCATGTTGCACAAATGAAAAGTCTTCCACTTTCAGGTAAGAGGAAACCAAGTAACATTATAGGCATTAACGCAAGGCATCTATCTTTAAGGTCTGGCCTTCAGAGATATGTTACCTACACTTGCCCTGGAATCTGCTGAATGCAGAGCACGTGCGTGGAAATATGAGATGCTAAAACATTACCTTTGCGAATGCTCATCACTCAGTCAATTGAAACGGCTTATGCTCCACAGCTCCCAACATTCCAACTTAAAAGGTATTGGACATTATGGTGGAATCTAGTCTACCTACGACTTCTACCAACCAACCTTCGAGTATGATTTAAAAAAACTTAAATCTACTCCGTTCCCACAAAATTTTGAAGCAGTACCCACACTTACAAATATATTAGTCCTTTAAAAGAATTGAAAACAATTAATTTAAATTAAATTTTTACTTTTCTCCTTCAATTAAATATTTGCTCAACACTTTATCAACCCCACTGAAATCCATTAAAAACAATCCAGACCAATTCACTTTACATGTCTACGAATTTCAACAGCAAACATTGCAGCATCTTGGCTCGAGCCGAAGCAACCGAGTAAACATGCAGCATTCCATAAATAACGGCATGAAAAATATTTCTCAATTTATCGCACAATTAATATATTTTTCATATCCGGTGTAGCTCATAAATTTCTCACCTTCAACGGCAGCTCGGTTGCACCACACCAACAATTCGGCGAATAATCGTTGCTGCATGCAACACCGCCTCGAACACAACGCACAGGCGACTTTGGCTTTGCTTTTTAAGAAGAAGGAGTTTTAGGGAGGAGGAAAGTGGAGTCAAGCGCTGTAGCTGGCAACCAAAAAAACGGTGAAAATTATGAAATAAACACACACCAAAAGTAATGAAATCGGCTCACCATGCATTAAAAACCTTTTAATTTGCTAAATCGCCTTCGCAGACAAACCGCTTCAGCGACGGCGAAAGAAAGTTGCTATTGCCACTGCGCAAGGATGTGACCGCTTACGATTGCAAGACAGCATAAGCAACTCAATTCTGCATACATACATATATACAACCAAGGTATAACTACTGCCTTGCCGGGACTCGGCAGACGTCTACACGCTCTTTCACGCCAGCATGGCTATCGAGCCTTGAGTTTGCGATATCCACACACACCAGCTGGTGAAAGCTCAGAACAAATACTTGAGTCGGCAGTCGGCAAATTTTTGGGCATAACCTCAAACCTTTGCTTATAAATATATGTTCCCTACAGCATACTATTGCCAGCATAGGCTTAGTATTCCTTCGGCTATGTCTGGAAGGTAGGCTAATTTTCACTTTGTAAATCTCACTTGCCGCCAGCGCCGACTCACTGAGTACCTACCTACCTACCATACATATAAATTAATCTGCTGAAATATTTTTGCCATAGCCGAAATTCACAAATAGCTGAGCAAATATCGTAATATAGAGAGGAGTGAGAACAACACATGGAAAATAGTCAAAAAGACATAGGTAAAGATGCTGATTTTATTTTCCGCTGTCAGCAAAGCAGTGGGTCGCTCGGTCCGTTGGTCTGGCGCTGACGCTGCTGCTGCTGCTCACCGTTGTTGCTGCTGTTGTTGCTTGCTACTTAAAAAGGTGCACTCAAGCAAATGTAATGCCTTTTTTTCTTTTATTTCTTTCATTTTTTCGGTGTATCCTTATGCGGATTGTTGCAAGGCTTCCGCTTCACCTTTAGCACTCGCTGGTGGCAGCTAGGAGGAATTATGCATTGCTTCCTAACTGCATTTGTTGTTGTAATGTGGTGTGGTGAGTTGAAACAATGCGTACGAAATTAAAAAAATATATTTGAAACTCTCTCGCGCCTTAAAGTAAAGCAGTCAGTAGCATGTTGCAGACGTCTATTTGCCTGTTGCTAGAACTAGAATGAAACCCGGAAATTTATAAAGTAACGCTATTTTTTCAAACAAGCTTCCTGTTTTTCAGCCTCTTGATCTCTGCAGAGTTGGCAGTCCATCTAAGACGCTGAAATGTGCTAGCCAATATTACCCAAAACAAAAGACTCGAGTTAGACGACCAGTGATTCCTTCAAATAAATTGAGAAAGTGCTCTGCCTACTACTACTGGAAGAGAAGAGAAGGCAACAAGCACCAAACACCGCTTGGATAATATTCTGCATAAGAAGTTGAGGTGGAAAACATTTGGCGGGAAGGTGGCCTCCAAGAACTCTTTTAAATCCTTATCGACCTTACGTTATTATCGGCCGAGTTGCACATTTTGAGTCAAAGGTACACGTACCCATACCAGTTTTACGAACCTACGGTACAAAATGTCCGCGCCCGGCTTGTTTATTTGGAGAATATAGTTCTGGCTACCATCCTACTTGACCTAGTTTGTGATCTTCAACATGCTCCAATCTTCTGTCGGCACATCAGTATTCCGCCTTTTAAGGAGTCGCAGTGCATCCTCCGGTACACGTACCCATGCCAGTTTTTTGGACCCTAGAGGACAAAAATATCATCGACTGATTTACTTATTTGGAGGATGTAGCTCTGGCTGCCGTCCTCCTTGCCCGAATTGCTGACCTACTACATCCTCCAATGTACTGTCGGCACATCAGTATTCTGCTTTTTAAGGAGTCGTAGCGCGTCGCTAAATCTTACCGAGCGAGTTAGAAGCAACTTCATTTTGGGAATGGTCGGAATGCAGCTCCGGTCCGATCCGATCTCCAAGATCATCCTCTAGACCTTGAAGCTTCACCACAATAGCAGCGGGAGATCGTGCTTACGTTTAAGAATTTTGACTGCATTCAGTTATTCCGTACCACTAACAGTTGATATAGGCATGATCGGGCTTCTATCCAATTTCGCGAAGAACGTATTTAGTAGCTTCAGTTCCACTGCTCCTGTATGATCTGCCACAAGGGGTTGCTCCAGACAATCAGCTCCACAATAAAGTTCTGTTTAGCTATCTTGCGGGCCGTTGTTGATACGCTTGAAGTGGAGTGTTTCTTGATCAAGCCTGACATTTAGCTGTTCAGCTTCGTCCTTTGGCTTCGGTGTTTAGTCCACCCGCAGTTTCGCTTTCATCGGACAGCTGTCTTTTGGCAGCACTTCCCTTCTTAATCTGAGAGTTGCGGTTGCGCAGCCGTAGTCAGTCTTTCTTCATTTTTCTCTTGGCCTAAGTCAAAATCCCCCTTCTTCAGTCGGTTGGGTTTGATTGGATTTGCAGCTAAGTCTTTCATGGACTTTGACCGACGTTTTGTAAGTAGTAATTTTTGCTTTCACCCCCCTTACTGGCTTTTTCCATGAGTGGCCTAGACTTTTTTTTTACTGAACCAACAATCTTGGCATCCCCCGGAGATCCGAACAAAGCTTCCTCGTCGATCTTCTTCACGCTTCCAACGCTTTCGAGGTCCGTGTCTTCAAGAATTGTGGCATCTCTGCGGTCTAAAGCGTTTTTGGCAGTAGCATTGCCACCGCTGTGAACTGCTTCCTTCACAGCAGAGATATGACCGCTGACGACACCGCAAGTAGACTTACGGTGCCTGCAGGTACGTATCGTACCAATCACTTCTTCCACCGACGTTCGGGTCACTTTTTTCTTTGATTTTCCTCCATATTGAGTTTTATTTTAATGGAATCTCTACCAATAGCATTTAATACCTACCACTAGATACAGCATTGGCAATGACAGGGGTAACTCTATATCCCCCTCCGACAGTGTCAAATGCGAGGTTATCAGCAGAAGAACGATGGATATACATACATATATCCCGCCTTAGCTATACGCCGACTGACCGCACCGTACAGACTTGCTGTAGAAACTATCTCAGGTTCCAAGCCGTAACGGTGTTGGCAGCTTCGTCCATTGACGCATGTAGTCGACATCGTCGACGAGGATTCAACTAAGAGGATTTCCGGCGACCGTATATCCACTATAGCGAATCCGTCTCATCGATTTTCTTTCAGCGACATTTCTTTTGAGTTATAAACTTTGCTTATCTACAAAATGCCAATCAGCTTTAACATTTCTAAAATTGACCTAGCCTAACCTAAGTTTCATCAGCATTCCATTAACTAGCAAAGCAATGCACAGCTCAATGCGAAAGATTTCCAACTCATTCCTTTAATTTCAACTTTTAATTTGCTTACCATTTTCATAATAAATAAATTTTTGTTCGCTTTTGTTTTGAATTTATTTTAGATTCCTCGTTATTATGCCATAGCCAGGACATTACTACGAATTAAATGAATGCTTTGCTGTCCGGCTCTTTGCTTCCTAACCGATTGTTGTATTGTTGGTCAATGGTTGTGCCCGTTGACCGCTTTATGCTTGGCCCGTTTCCCATGCAATATACTCGTACCTACACCACTCGTTAAAACTCCTCGGTTATGAAAAATATTTATGCGGACACAAATCTACTCACTCGGTTGCAGCGCCTTCAAGTGACTGCTCACTTCGTTGTTTGTTTCTTACTTTGCACGAGTGTCCTTTCGTTCATTTATTTCCTCATCGCAACTTGCGGTTTATGCACTCCACTCGAACCACTCGTTAATTTTGCACAATTATGCTGCTCTTTACTGCTGGTAAACAAAAATTCTGCAAATTTTCTTTTATATTATGAATATTATTGCTCTATCAAGAATTCTCTTGCCGCCGCTGTCGTCTTGCATGGCATTTCTTAGCTCAGCTTGGCAGTGTCTTTTAGGTTCATTTTCCACTACTGGTCGTATTATCCTTTTTATGCCCCACCGCTAGTCATCTCAAATCTATTCTTGGCCTTTGCATCTTAGCCGTTAGACTGTAAATCAAATATAGGAAATTATTTTCTTCGGAATTAGTTTTGTTTTAGAATAAATTCTTAACTTCTTTTCTTCGTTGAGTGGTTTGTAGATGCCTTGGTTGGTTGCTGGCTGGTTTGTTGGCTGGCCAGTGGCTTGACTCGGTGCACGCTCTTGAGATAAAGAAATTTTGTGGTTTTAATTCTAGCAACAAGAATTTTTGTTTGCCATGGAAAATAATTTAAACTTAATAAATTTATTATTTTGATATATAGCAGATGAAGAGGAAGTTAAATATGTTATGTTGGAATTTATGCCATTTTAAAATATGTCATTTTGAGTTCACTTACTTTAAGAGATTACTCTCTCTCTTCAGTTTAGAAATGCAAACGAGAAAAGTAAGTAAACTCAAAGTGACAATTAGAACAAGAAAAAACGTTAAATTCGGTTCCAGTTCGGTTCTAGAGATAGCCTTTAGCTCCTTCGGCGAACTCTGTTTTATTTCTTCGGTCGACTGAAAACTGATTCCATTCCGATGATTGTTGACAAGTTTGCATGTCAAAAACATAAAACCATGTCTCATCGGCAGTTTTAATGCTCTCCATGAATGTGGGATCGGATTCCCACAATCAAGCTTGTCCAAGGAGATTGGTTCCCAGCACGGTTTTTGAAAAAAAAAATCATTTTTATGGGGCCGAGTCAAGCAAAACCGCGTTTCATACCCAAAATATCTACCAAAATCAATCAAACGGACCTACAAGAGATGTCGAGCTCTATTGCCATCTCTGTAACACTTCCCTGACGATTTTCGAGCAACATATCTTTCACTTTTTTATATTTTCATCATATTAAAGAGGTCGAAGATCGTCAAAGAGAGACAGATTATTTACTCACTACTCATTTTAATTACCAATTTCCGGGTGCTTCCAATTTGTCAATAGTGATTCTATCTCAACAGTTTTTTCAGAGATTATACCGTTTCTTTGGTCAGTAAACCATGCCAGATTTTGTGAAGATATGTCTTCAAATAAAAAAGTTTCCCATGCTAAGACTGGATACCGTGTTATTCAGTTTGTATGACAGCTATATGCTATAGTTGTCTGACACCGGCGGTTCCGACAGTTGAGCAGGTTCTTGGTGAGAAAAAGAAGTATGCAGAATTTCATGCCGTTCTCTCACAAACTAAGGGGTTTTTTTCCATACATACTGACGGCCATATGAGCTCTAAGGAAGATGGTATCAGTAGATCCCCAAAAACTCAATGCAAAGAATGCCAAAGCAATGGCATTGCTTGTATTGCAAATTGTTTTTCTATTGCAAACAGCGTCCTTGACTACCGGATTTGGATACCAGTGACTTTTCTGGACCAAAGTCATCAATAGCATTTCATCGTTTCTAAAACAAAATCTACAGACTAGGGAAGTGTAATTCTTGTTCGCCGAAAGAAGAGATCAGTTCAGAACTGACAACTTCGGAAAGCATAGAAAGATTGGCTGAACAATTGAGTTCAGTTGTCCTACTTGCTTCACAACAGATGCAACCCAAACAAGGTGTATTAAATACGAAACGAGAGTGTATTGAGAGCTCTCCATAGAAGGCTCCGGAAATAATGCCACTAGGAGTAGACTCCGCGTCTAGGGATGTCGTTCCTACTTATGCACTGCTCCAGTATAAAGACAGCATCGGCTACTACTCATTCTTGTTCATTCTCCAGTATCTGCTTCAGAAGTAGGAGTTCCGCAACACCATCAATATCTCCGCTGTCCTCTTAGAACAGCTGCTCTAGACTAAAAACAGATCTGTCGGTTGAAGATCCGCCTTCAGCTTTTACAAAGCCCGAAGTGATGAGGTCGATTTCCATGTTCGTTTGGACATCGCATTTCCATGTTCGCTTGAACGTCACTTCTGGAGACTGTGGTTTATCCGCTCTGGCGTTCTTTAAGAGGTGTTCTACAGTACCACTTCACTTCTCCAGTAGTGTGTGTTCCGCAACAACATCAATATGAGCACTGTCCTTTTTGAACAGATGCTTTAAAGTTTAAACTAAAGACAGATCCGTCGGTCGCTGATCCGTCTGCAGCTTTTACCAAGCCTGAAGGGATGATGTCGATTTCCATGTTCGTTTGGACATGGCATCCTTACGCCCCGTCACTTCTCGAGAAGTGACTCCGCTCTGGCGTTGTTTTGGAGGTTCCGCAGAACCATTTGAAAGATATGGTTTATGGACACCTTGGTGTCGCTAAAAGAACTGAGAAACTCATTCTTTAGGAGCATCAGCGTTTGTCGATATGTTGAGTTGAGTCGATTTAACCATGCCCGTCAATATGGTCAGTTCGTCTATCTGAATATACGCTAACAAGTCCGCAAGTCAAACAGCATAAGTTATTGTTCTCAAATAATTTTCGAGGCTCCCTTAAATTCGATTGTTCTGTAGAGGCACGAAAAGCTCTTCATATCGAGCTGTTAAATTATATTGCTCTCAGTCGTTAAGATACAGATTTCACAAAGGAAATTCCGACCTCTTCTCACGACAATTGGGTCTATGTAGCAGCACCCGGATAATTATCCGACGATGGAATGGCAGTTCGGAAAAAATCCTCAAAATTACTACCTGACGGGTTTCCAAAGCTAGAACGTTTCTAGTTTTTACATTCCCTCTGGATCATTTCCTCACATAATCAGTGAAGTCGGTGCGCATGGAGTTCAGTCGTCCTCGCCGTACTGTCTGCGTGTAAAAATATAATTAAATCTGATTTAGACTGACAACTCAAATCGACAACGCACCAACTAACCGGCTTCAAAACGGGCGACCAACTATGAAAGCTCACCTTCATGTCCTAACCTTACGCAGTGCTTTCTCGCCTCCAACGCAGTCTGCATGGCAATCGAGTGTTGTCATTGCATGACTTAATGGAAAACAAGAAAGCGTATGCAATGTGTGGAAGTTGAAAACGGCGCTATGAAACGAATATGTTTTGCATGATACACCTGGGTGGTGAGAGAGTGGAGGCTGCTGAAGGCAGAAATTAAGAAAAACTTCTTCACGCCCGAACTGACGCGGATGAGTTGATGAGTGTGGCTGAGTATTGCTTGAAATTAAATTGAATTCAGGATTGTGTACGAAACATGAATTGCGGAAGGAAGCTGTCGAACATGTCGATGGCATTCGGTTGAGTTGGGTGTTCATTACTTACGTAAGCCCAACCCCCAAAACTTTTTCTGCACTTTTTTGCCACAGCACACGGTCGCCTAATGAATTGCCATTAAAAGCGAATTATCTGTTGAGTCAATGTGCTGGTGGGCGAGCAGCGTAGCGAAAAAATAAAAATTTGCAAATCAGCGACTGCGGCAGGACATGCGCTCCCCTACAACGCCAACTCCGCCAATATTATTGCTTCGTCGACGACACGCATCTCCAAGGAATTTTGTAAATTCATTTCGATTTCATGTTAATCTACTATTTTGTTGTATTTTTTTTCATTTTCCTGCCTGCTTCCTGAAACAAAACGAGAGCGTGTGCGGAGGCGAAGACGAAGACGGAGGCTGCGGAAACTTGAATAGTAGCAAATTCATTTCCATCAATGCGCTGCACTGGAAATGAGAAATACTTAATTTAAATTCGATTTTCGCATATAATCGTCATCCTATACAACAACAACAATTACTACAGCAACAGCAACAGCAACAACAAAAGCACCAGCTCGCAAACCGACACATTGCAATTGCGGCAGTTGCTCTCGCATGATGAGAGGCAGGATAAAACTTTTAATACTTCAGCGTCATCAATGAATCCCTACAAGCCGAGCGCGAACTTCATCAAGCTTACCTCGGCCCACGGCAGCGAGTTGCTGGTCGCCGCTTGGAGTATATGTAGATGTAGCCCTTGTATGTATGTACTTAGGCAACCTGCTTGTTAGCGCACAACCAACTGCTCGCTTGGAACACGCTGTGCTAAGCGTGTGTAATATGTAGGAAATTATCTCCTAGGAGATTTTAAATTATTTTACCATTGAGTGGAACTACGCTGACTCACCATCTGATTGACTGACTGTCTCAATTGGTTTGGCAACTTTGGTTGCGCCGAACGTCGCTGCAACTAAACTTTTGAGGTGGAGCACATAATGGTTCCAATGCTCCGGTGAGTATTTGCAATCGCTAACTCATTTAATATTGTAAAATAACTAAATTATATTGCGATTCGCAGGAAATTGATTATAAAAATAAAATGAAGGTGGTTAGAGGTAACTGGTTTTCATAATACTTAATATTGATAAGAGCCAACCTTAGACGACTATCTGTTACTAGAACACCAGAGAATATGAGAGCACCGACCCTCTCCCATTCTCCCATTCCCCAGCTAGCTCATCAACTTTGCAATTTCCTGCGATTCCTCTGTTGCCTGACATTCATACCAGTCTTATCACAAAGCCACTCGATGCTATTGTTAGCGCAGTTAGGTACTCATTGACCAACCCGGAACGCACTGTTAATGAGTTCAAGACTAGTATCGCCACTCTGCTATCCCAGTTGATGGACACTTCTCTGAAGGAGGCTGCATTGTGCAGCAATAAATCTACTTCTACCTTAATGGCTACAATCTCGGCTCGGAAAACACTGCAATAGTCAGGAAGACTGAAGCTAAAATTGATAGAGAGCTTCTGACAGTAAGCCCCTTCATCAACCTTCCCGCCAAACTTTGATCCATCCGTAAAGCAAGTCAATGCCCCTCTCCCCCAACGTTTTCTTCCCAACCACAACTCTCTCGCCGGTATATAAGCAGAGAAGCAGCCGCCAGAGTTCGGTTTGGCGACTCCATACACCAAATGCTCCGGTATGAAGTCAAAGTGTGTGATGATCTCCGAGTATTCAGACACGTGTTCTTTTAGGAATAAAGATTCTTTGAGTCTGATAACAACTTTCGCGGCCATACACCTTCCGACGATGTCTACTGGTAATATCTACAAGATGGCGTTAAGTGCCGCACACATGCTGATGAGCGCCGCTTGTTGAACGCACTCGAGTTTCTTTGCAAGTGTGTTCTGTTCTAAAGCCCTCCACCACATAAAGATTAAATGGAACATAATGGGCTTAACTATGGAATGTTCAGGCGGCAGATCTCTCTCTCATCGAACCTGGAACTTGGTGAAATCTAACTATCTGATACAATACAACTTTTAGTATCGTAAAATTGGACGAACTTTCAGTAATTGAATTGATCTACCGATAAACTGAAGGCTTGGTCAGATACCGTTTTACGGAAGGTGCGTCAGACGATGCTGATAAACTAGATTCAACTAAACAATACTGAATGCGCTTTATGCTGGCTGTTATGGGAAATCTATTAAATGGTCTTTCTTCCATTAAGATTTTCATTGTTAGCCTTAGGGAATATGGAAACAAGACTTTAAGAAACTCGTCCTATAACAAGAAACAGAAGTCGGACCGACGTTAGGCAGCCAAAATTATGGAGCGCTACGGTGAAGGATGGGCTGATAGGCAGGTATCTGTTTAATATGCCAGAACGCTAGTGTTAGCCCGCAGGGCGCGAGCCTAGAAAGTGGCGGTGAGACAACTGAACAGAACTTGTTTCGATCGTTAGTCCAGCGCCAAAGATCACTTGAGGGAAAAGCCTCTTCCTATAATAGGTTGCATGCGGGTATAGCGCTAATTTTTAGCGAAATCGCCAAGCCCGCGTATTCCATTAAACTTGTCGTATGAGCACCGTGGGTGTCATCTCCCATTAAGACTGCATAAAGGTAGCGCGACCATTTCAGCGGTTCTTATGAAGGATTTCAGAGAGAGCCCTGCGCCAACTTCAAGGTGAGAAACTGTCCATTGGCATCATGGGCTTCACAACCTCATACGGTGTGCTGATGAACGATCGACAAATCTCCACAAAAAAGCAGTGCATCTTGTGGTAAAGGTGACAGATTGGAGGTCGTGGACAAAATCGATCTTCCACTGCGCCCGCGAGCTCGGGTCTGACTGCCAGGCGAAACTAACTCTGGAGGAGCAGAAGAAATTGAGAAGATATTGTAATCCATCGCTGCCCACGCACGATTGGCGTGATATACGGCTCGAGAGATCCAAGGCAACTTATCAGCGCTTGCCGATCTCTCTTCAATGCGGAATCGCTCGGTATTCTGCAGGAGTCTAAGGGCGCCACGAGCTATAGCTTTCCGAAAATCCGGCCTGTGGATACCGTGGTTAAGAAAGAATGAGTAAAACCAGAAAAAATATACAAACAAGAGTATGTAACGGTTAGCATCTTGTACTAAGTGCCGCCATAGAAAAAATATAGAGCGCCAGAAAAACAATACAATTACGCAGACGACACGCGACTTGCCAAAAAATCTCAAGTGCGAGTGTCTTTATATAGACAACATTTTGTTTTACTATGAAGTATCACGGAAAAGGCAAGAGCTCTTTCGAAAACACATGTAGCTGCCAGCCCATTTATCACAACGCCAAAAATGTGCATAATTCACAAGGATTGCTGCGAATAATTTGCACGAGGAGAGAGGGAGAGGCAGGGAGAATAGCATTAAGAGCGTGTGTGAGGGCGTCCAACTCCCCAACCTACAGAATATATAGCTATATATGCACACATGTTGCCACACATGCCACATACACCAGCCATCCGCCGTGTTGCTTGCAGATGCCACACACCCGCAACAAGGATATCCTTTTTACGCGGCGCATTGCGTGCTTGCAACATAATTTGCGTGTTAATTTTTTTATGATTTCTGCAGTGCGGCTTGGCTGCTTTTTTGCGCAACTCATTAAGCGCACACGCCACGCCGCACAATACCGCACACATGCACCGTTCTGGTGGCGCGGCAGTGTGGCAGCAGCGCGTAATAAGGATGCTTTAGCCGTGAGTGGGTATCCTGGCATAATTTAGTATGTTTGCTGAAGTGTTAATTTTAAACGACGTCATCGGCGGCGGTGCCGGCGTGTTTTTCGCGGTTTTCGCGATTTGGCAGGTGATTGCCGCAGCACCAGGAGCCTGCCGTTTTTTTGTTCTACAACATGCATATTTAATATGCTTTCCTTTTGGCAGCAGCCGCTTAATTTGCGAAAAAGGATATGCGTGTTTTTTTGCGGCAACTCGTTACGCGTGCTGTGATGTGTGAAATGTACATTTCGATTTTTGTTGTTTTCGCACAGCACATGTGTTTTATACAGTTAATTTTTATTGTGGCAGAAATGTGGGTGGGAGATGGAGCGGTTTATGACTTTTTAAATCCTGTGAAAAGATAGCAACCGAAAATGTTTAATAGAAAAGTATTGAATGCACCAAGAACAAAATTTTACGAAGCCTTAAAGTCAGTTTAGATAATTTGAATATACAGACAGATCTAGTGAGGTATGGCCATACTAAAATTATGAAGGGAACACTTATCCAGCCTGAATGACAGCGAATGACATACCATCAGGAGAAGGCAAACCAGATTCCCCAATAGATGATGATGGAGTGGACGTTCCATTGTTTGACCATGCAGAAGTTCAAACAGTAATTACCACTCTGAAGAACAACAAGGCGGCGGGGCCGAAGGCTATTCAAATACGGACATTGAGCGATACCAAAAGCTCCGTCAGGATGGAGAAGGATCTCTTCGAACCGTTCGTTATCAAACGAGGTTTCAGATTCCTAGCGACTTTTTCAATCTACTGCTGGAGAAAATAATTCCAACTCAAAACCGAATCGAGAAGGTAGAATCTTCTTTGAGAGTGTACAGCTGTTGGCGTACGCCGATGATATTGATATAATTGGCTTTAACAACCGCGCCGTTAGTACTGCTTTGTTCAGACTGAATAAGAAATCGAAACAAATGGGTCAAGGTAAAAAAGCTCCTGTCATCAAAGAGACAGTCGACGCACTTGTGACTTGGTTCCCACGTCACTGCTGAAAGTCATAACTGTGAAGCCGTAGATAATTTTGTCTATCTTGGAATCAGTATCGACACCAACCACAATGACAGCCTCTAAATGAAACGCAGAATCATTCTTGCCAGCAAGTGCTACTTTGGACTCAGCAGGCAATTGAAAATAAAATTCCTCCTCTGAGAAACAAAGTCCAAACTCTACCAGTCGCTCATCATTCCCATCCTGCTATATGGTGCGGAGGCAAGGACGATGACAACATCCTATGATTCGGTCTTAGGAGTGTTCGTGAGAAAAGTTTTGCCGAAGATTTATGGTCCTTTGCGCATTGGCAACGGCGAGTACCGCAGTCGATGGAACGATGAGCTGTACGAGTTATACGGCGACATTGACATAGTTCAGCGAATCAAGAGACAGCAGCTGCACTGGCAGGTATGTTGTCCGTATGGAATAGAACACTCCAGCTTTGAAAGTTTTCGATTCAGTACCCGCCGTGGGAAGCGGAGGAAGAGGAACAGTATAGTACTGAACTGTTTACATTTTTTATAACTTTTCGAACTCCTCTTTGTTGTATGCTTAGGTGAGGTTCAATGGGACATCCGCAAGATGGGTATCCCTATTGGACTAGTATACACACTTCTTTTGGAAGCTAGAAAAAATAACTCCTCAACAGAGCTCCTTGAAGCCAAGACAAATCCGCTTAGGCGTTTTATTTCTATTCTCAAAAGCTCACCGAGATGTCTGATAGTTTAAGCTCTCAGGAGTCTAAACCTTGATTTCGTAAAGGCGGGAAAATCAAAAAGGAAGTGTGAGCTGTTTCTTCCTCGTTATTCTCTAAATGATCTCATCTTCTCCAACTGACATCCATCGATAAGATAACAGTAAGTCTCTATCGAAAAGTTAGAATTACTAAGGCCGAAGGTTCACTAGACCACTTGCAATCCGTTTTGGGCCAACAAGATCTTGCAACAGTGCAAGAACTAAAGATAGCCCAGCTATCCAGTAGAACGCATGAAAAGAGCGGAGCTCGGACATGTTCCCACTATACTCATAGGAGAGCTAAGGAGCTTTTCTTGCGAGCTCGTCTATTTTCCAGTTACTTATGATTTCGTTGTGGCCTGGCACCCATACTACTCTTATCACGAAGTGATCCGATAGATAGCGAAGTCTGCATTTCTTAACTAGTCTTGAACGCATGGTTAGTGAGACCTCTCACTGAATAAACGCACTGCAAAGATTGTCTTCAGTCGTATAGCTTTTATAACCAGGTCAACTAGGCGTTCTCTAAGCCCTTATGACCAGAGAAAAGTTTCGCTGTTAATTATTGCTATGTTTTAATCTTTTCCACGCTCTCTGATACCACTGACGATTAGAAATCATGCGACTATAATGTCTACAGTGCTGCTGACTAACACTGAATATGATAATAGCTTCTTCGGGATAGTTCCGATGCAACATAATATCAATATACTTACTTGCTGCAAAGATCTCCGCTTAGGATGTATTCGGCCTGTTTTTTTTTCAGTCACACGGGCCCCGCACCAATTCTTCCGCTTATTTCAGATTGCCAGTATGCTTCCTCTCGGGTTTTCCTTAGATGCGAAGTTCTCTCAGTTCCTCTGTGCCGAGGATTTCTTTTACGATGACTACGATTTCTCCACACTAAAAGACCTGATCCCATGAGGATATGAGCTATCCGCATGGTTTTCGCTACTTTCGTTATAATTTTAAAGCAAGAAAGTAATCTTGATTAAAACCCAATTTTGGTCATGGAAGATTCTTGAGCTGGGTAGCTTTTTCTTTAAACTTTGGGATCGAGTCCAAAATGCAGTTTCAAGACAAACTTATAACGAAATTCATATAGGCGTAGCCAGAAGGCAAAGTTTACACCGGACTGAATATTATAACAACTGACTTTTGTCCTTTCAATACCCAATAATAGGATTTAGGTTGTTAGCTCTCAATTATTAAAAGTTTTTAATAATTTTCACATAATGCATGATGTTTCAAATTAAAAACATTTCATCAACCTAAATTTCACAAATTTATTTAATTTTCATTGTTTTGCATTTTTGTAATAGTGGATGCAGCAAATCCCTCCGTTTATACATATTTTTGGTAAGATTTCTCTCCGCCGTTTCCAATTGCTGCCACTATGACTATAAACCCCTCCTACTAAGCGCCTACTGTCAAAACTTTAAACGGTTCGGGCTTTTAGTTTTGCTTTGACCCCTGTAGAAGCGACGTGTTCGCGGATTTTAGAAAAGTGAGCTCGGTCGGTGATTCGATATTTGTTTTTTTGGAAAAGGAATCACAAAGTGATATCGAAGAGCGCTTGCATGCTGTGTATATATGCTTACAACTCTGCAATCGCCGCTAACAATTTGGTCGATGTGTGATGCCCCAGCCATGGTCTTCCCCAGATTTGGTTCCGTGTTACTTATTTTTGTTTCCAGACTTGAGATAGTCACTCCTTAAATTGAGAAAGCTGAGTCGATCAGCCGGGTTATCGCCGAGGACCTTTGAAGAACTCTTGAAACGTATTTTTAGGACGGTTTAATGATGCTGGTTCAAGTATAAGCTAAGGAATACATAAACAATTTTTTCAAACTTATCGTTTCTGTTCCGTTCCGCAGGAAAAGTAATTACTATATGGACCCTTTGCACAAAAGACATCTAGAACTCAGAATTTCACAATTTCTAAGTCATTTGCTTCTATACTGTCTTATGTCGAAATAAATTTTCTTATAGAACATAACCTTAACCTTTTCTTACATAACATAACCTCAAATAATAGACCGTTACAAATACTCACCATGTCACTCATCCATCAGTGGCGTACAAATAACAACTCGACGAATAAAATGCAACAGTTTGCCTTCCTGCTGGACAATAATTGATGCCACCTCATTATCGAAGGAGCCACACCAAATCTAGGCAATTACGTTGCATGTACGTAGGTTATAAGAACACGTAGCTTGCAACAAACACACAGCAAACGCGCACAATATGAGCCGCCTGGCGCCTTATGGAAGTGAATATGAATCGAACATGACCTGAAATTTGCAACGATTACCGAAAACTGCAGGTGGTGCAAGCCGATATGCATGCCTACACGCTTGCAACAAAAAAGAAAAAAGTGGCACAACTCAACTGGAGCAACGCCTAAATAGCGCGAACAGACCAAGTTGCTGGCTGGCGACAAGTTCATGAGTGGGATTAAGGCTACAAGCACATGCATTACATTAGTGGCAAGCGCAACAAGGCCGAGCACATGTTGCAACATTAATATGCAACATGCATGTAGGCTGCATCGGCTCTAAGCAAATGCAGAAAAAGGAAAAAATATAAGGCTGAGATGAGAAATAAGAGCATTTAGCGTACAAGAGAACTCAAAAGTAATACTTGAAAATAATTACAGCGCCATTTGGACCAGCTTCAAATGCCTTGTGCTACCAAAAATCGGCACAGATCAAACAGCGGTTTTTAGTGGCAAACAAAAGCACATAGAATTCTATTAAAATTTCGTTAATAGAAGTCACTCGTCACTGTCAAAGCGGGCGCAGATACCGAAAAGCCGCTTCCAAAGGATCTATTGACCAAAGCGACAAAAAAACACACGAGCCGATTGGCAGAAGTTGCAAAGCATAAGAAAACCGACGAAAAACGAAGCTTTAATACCCTTAACAGGTGAATTTCTCATAGCAGAAACGAAGGCAAAATACCCTTAACAGATGAATTTTTATAGCATAAGAGGGTATAAAAAGATCTTCATCAGTCGGTTTGTATGGCAGCTATATGCTATAGTGGCTCGATCCGAAAAATTTCTTCGGATATTGTTGTAATAGCTTGGCTTATAAGATTCGCCAAATTTCATGAAAATATCTCGGCAAATGAAAAATTTTTCCATACAAGAACTTGATTCCTGTTGTGCAGTTTGTATGGCAGCTATATGCTATAGTTCTCCGATCTGAGAAATTTTTACGTAGATTGTAGAGATGGCTTAGGTTGTAAGCTCCGCCAAATTTCATGAATATATCTCGACAAATGAAAAATTTTTCCATACAGGAACTTGATTCCTGTTGTGCAGTTTATATGGCAGCTATATGCTATAGTTGTCCGACCTGAGAAATTTCTACGTAGATTGTAGAGATGGCTTAGATAATAAGCTCTGCCAAATTTCATGAAGATGCCTTGAAAAATGAAACATTTTTCCATACAAGAACATGATTCCTGTTGTGCAGTTTGTATAGCAGCTATATGCTATAGTAGTCCGATCTGCACAACTTCTACGGAGATTAAAGAGATGGCTTAGATAATAAGCTCTGCCAAAATTTGTGAAGATATCTTGAGAAATGAAAAATTTTTCCATACAAATACTTCATTCTGATCGTTCAGTTTATATGACAGCTATATGCTATAGTAGTCCGATATCAACGGTTCCGGCAAATAAGCTGCTTCTTGGTGAGAAAAGAATGTGTGCAAAATTTCAAACTGAGATCTCATAAACTTAGAGACAGACGGACCGACAAATATGGTTAGAGAGAGTCCACTTGGCCCGCTGTATATCTTATATACACTTTATAGATATTTAAAGCTTAAAGTTAAAATACCCTGTTCAGGGTATAAAAACTGTAGCTGACTCGTATGTTTGTTCGTATGTATATATTTTATTGGCGCACTGTACGCTACGTCAATAATCCTCCCGCATGCAGCAGCAGTACACCCACTAAACACCGCCACCACGTCCCGATCTCACCGTTCGGCAACGGAGATGAGCAATTGTCAGTTAATAAAGTCGTGATCGGTCGGCACGCTCCGCTCACTTGCGCCAACTAGCGCTCTCGTTGCGAACGCACTCGTGGCTGCATGCGGGACCCTGCAATCAGGAAGCCCTTCTCATTCGTAGTCCTGCTATTTGACCACCTACAAGTTGTTTGCTTATTTGCCAGCTATACGCAAGCTTAGCGCTCTGTTGTTATTGTTGTTGTTGTCTATGCAAGACTAGTCAATTAAATTTCATGCCAATAAATTGTTTACAGTAAAACGCTTAATCTGAATTAAGCACCGGCCGAATTTGAGCTTCTCTCTCTCCTCTAACTTCCTGCAATGCTCGCATTGTCCAATATATCTACATACACACCCACACATACATACATACGGTGTAGAATCAGCATCATTATAGCGCGCTGTCTTGCTTTGGTTTTATTTCATGGGCCTCATTGTATCATCGCCCTGGTCATGTGTCATAAACAAGTTGCGCGGCGCCGGTGAACACTGATTTCGTTGAGTGCAATCCAATATTGATTCTTAGCCCTTAATGCATTTTTCCTCTATTGTTGTTATGTTTGTTTTGCTCCGTATGCTGAGCTGTGTCTTTTGTAGACGGAAGTGATTTCTAGAACTGGCACAGTGGTGGCGCTTTGAAAAGGGGCTTCGGACGAAAAAAAATTAGTACGAATAGCGGAAGAAGAATTCATGTTCATATGAAATTATTTTTCGTCTTCTTATATGTGAATCTGCTCTCTTCTCTAGCCAGGCAGTAACGGTAAAATCTTCATATTGAAAATATTTGTCCGAATTGATAAGAAAGACTTCTAGATATGGATGACGACGTCACCAAACAGCATTGATAAGCTACAGTACAGCACTCATTCCCTCTTTAACTTGAAATACAGCATTTTTTATCTTTCTCTCTCTCTCTCTCTTTCTTTCTCTCTATAGCTCTCTTTCTCTCCCTTTCTCTCTCTCTTTGTCGTGCATACTGTCAAATTATATAGTACAATAATCCTTTTCTCGGGCATTTTTTCATTCAGAAAAATCTTTAATCACAGAATAACCTTCTACCGAACTCATCTCTAACGAAGCTTTGGTACTCAATTACTTCATATATGTCATCGAAAATTGAGAAAGAGATCTTATAAATATACTATGGGGAGCACAAATGAGTACAAGTTTGTGCTCCGTGAATTTATGTAAGATTGCGAGGCCATAAGTAACATCAAAACCAACAAATAGCTCCTAAAAACGCTTAGAACGGAGACTCACCAGACGCTGGCAATATTGTTACTCAAATCGAGATGTAACTATGATCTTTGTTAGAGTCTTATTCTTCTTTATTGACGTAGAACCCGCTTAAGCGGTTATAGCCCAAATGTTATGATGAGTGAACTTACTAAATTTCACATTGCACTGAAGTCGAGAGAAGTCTTGTTCCACAGCTGTAGCTTTTTCGTCTTCGTTCGCACTACAACCGTGGGTCGGTTTATTCCAAGAACACAAAACTTCGATAGTTTCCTTTATCCTTTGCGAGGTCAGGCCTTTCATTTGGTTCTTCCATTACTTGTTGGGCGCTCTTGCTTCCGCTGTCCACACAGTGGTCTTGAAGGATCTTTTATGAGCTTTATCTTCCATCAGAACGACAAGCCGTAACCAGCATATTTGTTCGATTTGTAAGTTCCTAACTATATGCATGTCTCCGTTGGGCTCATACGATTCGTTGTTCCATCTTCACCTATATTCAGCGCTCACGCAAACGGCTTCCAAAACCTTGTGGAAAACCAATCTCTCGAATGCCTCAAGAAATTTTTAATGCCTGTTCGTCGTCGTCGATGGCTAATGAAATACTTATATATGCGTAATTTTTGTTCATCGAGAGAGGTGCTTGCTTCTCAATTGCCTACCCATCCCAAAGTAGAACCTGTTGGAAAGTGTTATTCTCCACTTGATCTGCAAGCTTAGATTAAATGTGGAATTTATGCTCATTTAGAGATCCTTAACTATCCTATCCAAATCTATAGGCGCCAATGCCCCAACGCTAGTTCCCAAGACTCGATGAAATTCCCACGAAATAATAATTAGCCGGTGGTTCCGTGGTAGAGTCTTATGTTGGAAGTAGGTTAGGTTTAGCGGATTAAAGACCGCACTTCAGCTTTCAATGTTTCCCCCTACTATACAACAAAGGCAGAAGGGATCTGTGTGAGCCTCCAGGGACTTTGCCTTGCCTTTGTTCACTAAAAGACCAATTTGATCGCTTTTTTTATGGGTAAATTTTGCTGACGGCTTACGACGATATCAATATCATCTGCGTTCCCTAGTATCATGGCGCATTAAGAGTAGATAGTGTAACTGTTCTTAAAAGTAGCGGCATTTCTCATTTTTTCCATCATTGCATTGAAGAAGACGCGCGAGAGAGAATCGCCTTGTCTAAAACATACTCTGGTATCGAACGGTTCGGAGAGATCTTTACCGATTTTGACCGGGTTGATGGTTGTGCTCAAAGCCATTCCGCATAACCCGTATAAGTTGCAGCTGTAACTACCCAGAATATAACCAGTTTTTTGCTAGAATAAGTTTATACAATTGAAGCCAAACCAAAAATCTTTTCACTTGCTCCAGCGCCACTGTTTTTTCCCACTAAAACTCATTGCATATTGACCACAAGCCATACACCCGCCTTTGAAGATCTGTTGCTAGTTACAAACCTATGTACCCGTACTTTATGGGCATGTTGTCGGTAATCACAAATAGCCACAGGTGGTAAGTAAATAAAAGAAAAATCGCTTGCCATCTTAAACTTAAGCAAATAACGAAAAAGTGGGCGCCAGTCGCAAGCACTCATTGCTTCTTGGACGGCAAAGAAAGGACTGCAAAAGACACTTTGTTTTAAGATTTGAAAAGAATCGAGAAAAATATATGCTTTGCTTTCAAAGAAATTTCTAATAAGAAACTGGCTATATGAAATCAAAAACGGTCTCTTACCAAGTGAACAAATGTATGAAGCCCTCCTTCCAACCCAAGCCATATTGACTTTTAAGCGCCTAGCGGCATTAGTATCCGCTATTATTTCGGTTAATTAATTGCTGTGCAAATGTCTCCGCTTCGCTGTTGTTGACTGACGACTGTTGCGAGTTGACATTTGTGGCATTACCAATATGTGTGGGGTATAGACTAGACATACATATGTATATGTATACATATATAGACAGGCATGTGTGGATTCACGTGTATAATTCCTGTGTGTCTGCATGTAACCGAATTTATGCCGAAAGCGAGAAAACAATTGAAGTGTCCTTAGAGAGTTTCGGAGCCTTGCCGATATGCACGCGAGTCTCATTGCATTCCACTCCTTCGTTTGATATATGTCTTTGTTTTTCTGCCAACTTCGGCATTTTTAGCGAATTTACAGTTGCAGAAAGCAGAAAAAACGAAATGCAAGGAAGCTATGTACGTCGAGTGCAGCCTTTGTAGGGTTGGCGCCCTTTGAGTGGGTGTGGTAATTTAATAATTGGCAACGAATTTGATTTTACATGCAAAGGTGGGAGGAAAAGTAGAATATATATGAATGTATGGATACAATTTCCAACAAAATGATTCTTTTACGGAATTTCAGGGGTATTTCAGTGAGTTCAATGAAATATGAGTCTACCTTACGGCTTATTAATTATTTCTAATGAGCCCAAAATTGCATATTGCGTTTCTTCTCCCTCCTATTTGTCTAATATAAACTAGCTACAGAGACCTCTTTACTTGAAAATTGCTTTATCATGATCTAATCTGTAGAGCTGGTACGACAAAAGTTGTATCAAAATGGTCTCGAAGTGAGACGTACCAATCTGCCCAATTTAAGGATATCTCAGCCCGAAAAGTCTTTAGTATAGGTATAGAGTATCAAACACTGTACTCATAAGTCACATGTCATTCCTTAAATGTTCTCTGGCTACCTTTAATTGAATATGAAAACCCCTTCCCTACAGCTATATTACTTGTTTTAAGTCTTCATATATGTATATGGCTTTTAGTACAAAAAGTAAATAAAATACATAGTATATAATATAGAAATCGGTTAAGATAGTACGAGATCTTTCAAATTTGCTAATCATTTTTGAAGGGAAATTTCACTGTCATAACAAACCAACTTAATGATGACAGAGGGAATGTGCTCTCAGGCCTGACAGGTTATTTAACGGGACGTAGGCAGCTTTGGCATTAACTCAACAGACAATAATACCTAAAATTCCACCAAATTCTATTATGTCCTCACAAGCCTGGTCAATATAGGTCTGGACAAAGTCAGGAGTTCTGCAAGACTTGTGAAATCTCAAAGTCAACGGTCTGTAGTAGTTCTGCAAGACCTGTGAAATCTCAAACCCAAAAACAGAAGGACTACTGCGCGTAATACAGATGGATAGACACTCGGATAGACAGACGGATAGACAGGGCATGGCTAAATCGCCTCAGCATGTCTGCCTTTACATCCTACCAACCAACTAGGCAAGCAATTACTTGAGAAAGAACTAGAAACCCCACTTTTTTAGACATCAGTCTTATAAAAAGAAATGAAATGCCTATAATTTAGTTGGCTGGAGCAAATTCCAGTCGAATTTTCGGCCACTTTTGCAGCAATGGGACCCCTCGTTAGTAATAATGCGCTGAATATTATCTTTCAAGTCGTCAATCGTGTCAGCCTTATATGCATAGATAAGCGACCTCACATAACCCACAAAAATAAAATAGTCCAGTAGTGTTTAATCGCTGGATTTTGGCGAAGGCACAAGTCAAAGCTTTCTTTGGTAAATTGATTGTTTCGTTGACTAGATGGCATCTAGACGTCTTTTCATCATCAACATACTTCAATTCAGGCTCGAAAGTCAATAATAATGGTTCTATAACATTCCCCATTGACTGTAACATTATGATCGGCTTCATTAATAACATTAATGCCAATGATTCCCTCTTCTCAAAGAGCACACCAAGCAGTGACTTCAGTGACTTTTTGAGGATGTAACGGCGTCTTAACAATGGCTTGTGTCTTATCGCCACTTCAAATGCAACAAGTTCGTATATTAACATACCAGATCAACCAGAAGTGAGCACCATCGCTGAAAATTTTTCTTATGAAAATTAGGACCTTCTTATTTTGGATCCCTTCACCGAACGTGCGATGGTTTTAGTTCGTTCGGCACATTAAGCATTGTCCCTTAAATGTGGCACTCCCTCTTTCTATTGAGCTTAAAAACACTAGAAGCCGATTACTTCACAGAAATTTACTTAGATCTATTTTAGTGAAGCCTACTAACTAACCAATTCTCTCAACTTCAGCTTTCTTAACTCTTCCGAAACCAATAATTTCATAAACTAACGAAAATCTTCACGAACCTTATTAAAGCACCTCGAGTTGAGCTTTAAATTTCGCCACGAAACTGCTCAGATCACCTTTCTTTCTATTTCACTTCAACTCTTTCGCATTTGAAGTATGTACAATATCAACATTTTTGCTTAATTAACACAACAAAGCTGTGGCAAAAAGAAACCATGCGAAAGACGACGAGGGAGAAAAATGAAAAAGTAGAATACGCGCTCACACACGCCAAGTGTGGCAAATAGAAATTATTGAAGTGTGCACACAAAAGTAACAAAGAAAATATAATAAGTAATACAAATGGAATGAAATCTAGCTCCAAATTTAAATAGAGCAAGGCAGCAGAGCTTCTTATGTTACCAACAGACTACGGCAACCAAAAATTATGCTTTGCAAATGAACGCATACATGCCGACGAGGAGACCCCAGTGCCTGTGCTAGCACCTTACCAGCTGCCGCCTAGGCTTTGCCTACCTTTTGGCGCAAACAGCAAAGGCACTGCGTAGTAATCTTGCATTTCCAGCTGCTTTTGCCTATTTTTCGGCGCTGCAACCCACTTCAGTGGCGGCTGCGCCCCCAACCACATGCCAAGTAATATTTTCTTTGGCACTCCACACCCTTTCACACACACACCCACACACTACAAAAATGATTTCGCATATTTTTTGGCAATCTCCTGCCAAAAACAAATGAACAACAAAATTATATAAAAAATTTTAATAGTACTAGAGTACAATAAGAATATGTGCGGCCACCGCTCTTGTACTCATTACACACGCCACACACTCATGCGCTTCATGCGGCTCACACTCTTTGTGGGGGGGTGGAGTGCGGTGTGAAGCGCCCGACTTAGGCGTGTTGATTGCAACTGATTTGAAAGTGAAATGCTGCACCTTGAAAGACTCCAACGAAAATAAGTGTAAAAGAAGCAAGACGTCCGCAGCAGCCTAGCAGGGGATGCTCATAAGAGGCTGCATAGAAATAGAATAAGAAAGTAGCAACAAGCATAAGAGGCGCATAAAAGAAGAAATACCCGAAAATGGGCAAAAGGAAGGCAAAAAAAAAACAACAATGACTGTAATGAAAGCTTTTCATTAATTTTGAGTGCGGAAATACAAAGCTGAAATTCAGGTGGAACACGGCGCAACACCCGCACACCGCACAGCATTAGTGTCGAGTGCAGCACTGAGGGAGGAGCGCCTAAAAATAGGCACTTCACATTTGCCATGCACCGTTGCTGCCAGCTGCCAAGTGGAGTACGGCATGCGAGCGCATAGTGATTGTAATGATATTGAAGTAATTCGAAACGAAATTTCAGGTTGGCATGAGTTGCAAAGACGCGGAATTTTAATGTTGAGTAAATGGAAAGGCTTTAAGTAGCTCACTGAGCAGGTTGATAGCGAAAAATCAATTAAGAAAATCATATTAAAAATGCTTTTGGGCCACTTTTCTAGCATATAGAGCAAAGTGGACGCGAAGATGCCTTCCCGAAAGCAGATTTTAGACTTACAAAAATGCTTTTTGTGTCTTCAGAAATCAACGCTGTCAATGAAGACTGCCGATTCGCGAGATATTTTAGTCTACCCTAAAGCGCACGTTTCTTAAGCAGCTATACTAATTAAGGAAAAGATTTATAAGGAATACTAAAAACCAAATTCAGAACGCAAGTGTTCGATGATACATAACTCAACGGTCTTTCTTTACTATGTAGATCTTGAAGTCCATGAAGTAACGGTTGCTCTTTTAGGTGTGTGGTTTTTGATGCGGCAGTACTTTTTACGGAATTGGTCTTTTTCCTATATTCGTTCGACTAATCGCCCAGGAGGATGGAGCCATGTGTAGAAGTTCATGCAAGTCAGGAAAGTTCTCTGAGCGCCATTCACTTGGAAGTGAACAGAAATGATCCTTTTACATATAGCTCATGCAATTTACGACTTCCGGACTTAGACCAAGTATCCTCTGGGTAGCCAAACAACATCCGTTTGAAGGCGAGCTAAAGTCAGAAGTATAAGTGACCGCTCTTTTTATGACGACCCCTGCAAACGTATTTAAGGTTGACATCACCGCCGTCCAAGAAATGCGATGGACGCGACAAGTTTTGAGGCGAGTAAGCCCTTGTGGCAATCACTACAGTGGCCACATAAAGGAACGTAAATTCGGTGTGACATTCGTGAAGGGAGAGTGACTTCATCGTCGAGAACTGTTATTCACCCCGGTGGAACGGAACGTCTAGCCACACTCCGCATCAAAGTTCTTCAATGAGCGCTTGGAGAGCACCTATGAGAGCTGCCCTTGTCACGATTTCAAAATCGTGCGACTTTAACGGCAGGGTGGGCAAGGAAGTTATCTTTGGCACAACGAACGGTAAGTTCAGTCTTCACGATGAACATCTCCAAATGGGTTGTGGCTGATCGACCTCGCCGGGACCCGAAATATGGTTATCTGTAGCTACCTGGCTGTCTACGAATCCAAAAGCCACCAACCAGATCAATAATGTTGCGATAGACGAAAGACACGTCTCCGGTTTTTTAGACGTACATACGTACGCTCCGAGATCCTAACATTGACTCGGACCACTGTCTTGTTGCAGTCAAGTTAAGCACGCGCCTCTGTGCAGCGTCAACAAACACATGGAAGATTCGACGTCGGAAAGCTGCAATCACAACAGACAGCCGAACGATTTCCTACACGTTTTGCACTCCTGCTCTCTGAAAGCACTCATCAGCAACTCGATATAAGGGAATTGTGAGAAGGCATTTTACATTTCTTGCGTACAGCTGCAGACGAGACCATGGGTTCTCGGAAAATGCCGAAGAACAGTTCGTACGATGAGGAGTGGCGTGTCGCGGTATGAAGAGCTTGACAAGCTGACTGGCGTACTCTTGCTCCGGGTATTTCCTGCAGTCTCCAAGCCCCTTGATTAATGAGCGTTTATAGATTTCCCATAGCATGATACGGCTTACATGAATACATATGAATCAGCGGAGAACCAAAGCATGAGTGCTGGCACACACACTTACACTTTGGTTCCAATTGGTAGGGTGGGACTCCCTTTCCACCATGGTCAGGTTCGAAGCCCATTTACAACCTCTGCCGTACTCTGGGTCCGACACCCGGCCGCAGTGCGACTCCACATTGGACAAATGCCCTTCCTGCATTTAGGTACAAACCACATCCCCCACGAATCTCCCCAAAGGGCCAAACCCAATGAGCAGACTGGAGCGAACTCCAGGGGCTACTGCTCCCCGTGGTACCAGGTTAAAGTCTTTGGTTTGACTTTTGTAACTATTTGCTACTTACTTTGTTCATAAATCCCAACTCATGACTGGTAATATTTGTCGCTTGAACCACAAATGCTTATTATATAATTGTAAACTTACATATATAAAAACTATAATATCATTTCAAGCTAATATTATAGCACTTTTCTGACTAATGACCACGCTGACATTCGAGACAAGACCAGATAAATGTCATACGCAGTGCATGTGGCTTTTGGTCGCCTCTTACGACAGGCAATCCCCTACCCAAGGGGGTCCCCCCTACCCGCAGGGGGATACGGTTAAGGTCAGATAGGCACTGACGAATGACTTGTCAGCATTTTTCCTAATCTAAGTCTGATGAAGAGACGAATTTATCTCCGGCAAAATCGCACGCCATAAAGAGGAACAGATAGTAATCACCTGGTGTCAGGTACGAACTATAAGATGGATGCATAAGAAACTAGCACATAGCGTATAGCAAAACGCTTCAGTATTTTCTCTTTGTTGGTGTCCACCCGTGACTCGTACTCAAACAATACCGCGTCAAGCTTCACAAAACTGTCCAAGATGATTGAGATCTTGTCTTTCGAATGATATACAGTGAACCAAACTTTTTTGTAGTACTCACATCACACTGTTGACTTTAATCTCTTACACAGTGACCCTCCAATACTTTCCGAAAAACCAAAAAAAAAATCAAAATTCTGAATACAGTTTTAGAAATGAGACAAAACCGCATTTTCTTTAAAACTTTCGATTTGAATTGAGTTTCAGAATCGAGCAAAAGATGCCTCTCCAGCGGTTCTCTTGACAGAAACATTTTCACTCTTTCCAGTTCTTAGTAAGGTTGTTCCCAGAACCAGTGTGATATTTCCAACAAACAGATTGAGATACCGATGGCTAAAGCCTAAATTTTCCATATTTCTTTAACTATATGATATGAAGTACAGATATTAATTTCAAATCGAAATAACTCGGCACCTAGAAGAACCCCAACCAAAAGAATAACCATATGATATAATTTCCGCTTAAATTCTACTCAAGTCATTTCTCTATACTGCAGCCACAGCCAACTTAAGGCAGCACGCCTAATACAAATTCTAAGCAGTCACGTAACACACGTAACATATGAAAATTGCCAAGGCATACATATATCGTATTTATATTGAGAGCGGAGAGTCAGCACAGCGCCCACTCTCGACTGCGAATGCCGGCAATTGGAAGCCACACAAATCAATAGCAATCAAAGGCATACACCAATCCGGCACGTATGTAATTCCCATGGAAACGATAGACTACCGAAAGTGTTGCATGCGGCAAGTGTGGCACCTGAACTATGCGACAGCCGAACTATTCAACACTAACCGTACTAACTGCAGCACTGTCGTGCGGCAAAGGCCATGGCAGTGGCACAAACGGTGGCAGAAAGACTTTACATGCGGCTGCCGGTCGCCGACTGTGGCTGTGGCGGTAGCGGTAGCAGTGCCAGTGTCAGGCGTAGTCGAATTAAATGAAATCAGATTAATAGCACATATCGGTGGCCGTGTTGTGCCACAAAACGTAAATGAAGCGCAGCTAATCAATTCGTCGCGAATGTGATGGGCAAACGAAACGCGTACGCATCCTGCCACAGCCGCAATCCGCAGCTGGGCCGACACAACCACCTTCGCACCGCAAGCGCGATTAGACGATGACGAAAGTGGCGCGGTAGCTCAGCCGTCAATCGGCAAGTAGTGCAGCATAGTTTATGCAAAAACAAATAGCGAAATCCACACTGGCATTTAGGTGCGTGTGGTTGTTGTAGCGGTTGCCACAGTAGCGCGCTGCGTTGACTGGAAGCCCGAAATTAAGAGCAAATCAAATTGGCAACGATTGTTGCAACGGATGAGCTCGTAGGCCACGCGATTGGCAATCTGTTCGACAGATCGTCTGATCAACTGATCATTGGCTATCATCTTCGCTCGGTCGCGTAGACACGCTGATCTTTGCGAAGAGGTCTCGCCAAAGGTTCAAAACAATTTCGCAATGTAGCGTGAGATAAAATCATAAATCTGTGCTGATTTTTTTTTTTTTTTTTTGGCAAAAGCTGAGTAAAGCCGCATTGCATTAATACAGTTGCCCTCAAATGTCGTTATGAAGAGCAAACAGAGTCATCAAATATGCTCGTAGTGGAGCAGTAAAAGTCAAACAAATACAAGTAAATCACTAGTGACTTGCTTACTGGAACGCTCATCTCACAGGTCATTGAAGATTTGTCAATTTCTAAGTAGCACATTCACGTTTCAGAGAGTATACTTCTTTTGACTGAATGCCACTTGTATACCCTTCAATCGGATATACCAATAATAGATATCTCAATAAAAAGCACTACTATGGTGTCCATAAAGATCTACTCTATTTCAATAATATGGCGCATACTAAGTGCAATCATCCTAAAATATGTCTCTTTCCTCACAATGTCTTAATCCATGGCGATATTCACCGATTTAAATGTTTGATGATAAAATTCTTCAAGAAAAAATGTGGGCTGATCATCTGAGAAGTGACTATAACAGGTCAGTTGAAAAGTCCGCGGCCTACCATAGCAAAACACATTTTTTGCCAATTTTTTTTTATTCAACATAGTTCCCTGCAAGCGTGTTCCATTGGTTATAGCCACGCTTCAACTTTTCGATACCATTTTTGTAGTATGATTTGTTCTTTGCATCAAAATAGAACTCAGTTTCGGCGATCACCTCTTCATTCGACGAAAATGTTTTCTCAGCGAACATACTTTTGCGATCAGAGAACAGAAACTATTTGCTGGGGACCTTATTTGGAGAACATGGTGGATGCGGAAGCAATTCGAAAACCAAGTCATCGATTTTTGACCTCGTTTTCTCTGACTTGTCACACCGTGCATTGTCTGGATCCCGCTTTCAAGTGGTCCAATATTGCTATGTAATAGTCGCTGTTGATGCTTCTTCCTTTTTCAAGATAGTCGATAAAAATTATTTCATGTCCGTCCCTAAATACACAACGTCATTTTCCACGCTTCGGAGCTGGTTCATCGCGTGCAGTCAACTGGGTCAACTGTCAATTGGACTTCGCAGTGAAATGATGGAGCATTGTTCGCAAACTCCCGTATTGGACATTTCCAAACTCTGTTCCGAATCATCAACTCGTTGTTATTTTTGGTCAAATGTGAGCTCGCGCGATACCCATTTTGCACCGAGCTTTCTCGTACCCAAATATTCCTGTATGATATGACATACACATTCGTTGATAACTTTAGAGTCTATCTCAAACAAGTTCACTTTACGGTCATCCAAAATTATCTTGTGGACTCAATTGATGTTTTCTTCGCTGCTCATTTCACCGAGTCTAAACTTAGCATACCAATCCTTGATGTTTGATTTTCTTGGGTAGTGTTCGGAAACTCGTCATAATGCCAAGTTTTTGCTTCAATTATATTTTTCCTCTCGAAAGGCAATACTTAGTCAACAAGGAAAATTCCTGTCAATTGCTCTTCATCTGCTTCCACCGGAGGATACTGAATCAAAACCTTCCAGGCTGGAGCGTTCTCTTTCATCCGGACAACACCACCACTCATCTTGAGACCCAGCTTTCACTATTGGATAATATTCGTCTGAATAGACCAATTCCAGCACCCAGTGAAGAAAAAATAGCAGCCGTAGCTGAGAGTATACATGAAGGCCGTGGAACGACTTGGCGTATTTTACGTCGAGATCTTAAATTGAAGCTTACAAGAATTAAAGCTTACAAAACACAGTGATATCGCTTCGCTTTATGGGCTTTTGAAAAGTTTCAAGAAAGTCCGATATTTTCGAGTCAAACTTTGTTCAGCTGAGGCCAACTTCTGGCTTAATGAATATGTAAACAAGCAAAATTGCCGCATTTGGGACGAAGGGTGTAGTTTGTGGGCCGGTATAATCATCGGTCTATATTTCTTCAAAAATGAGGCCGGTCTGAACGCCGTCAAAGGCGACCGTTATCGCACCATGGTAACTGACTATTTGATGCCTGAACTTGAAGCTCGTGATCTTGTCGGTTTTTGGTTCTAACAAGCATTCCCCCGCATAGCATCAATTAATGGATTTATTGAGAGAATACTTCAGTGAGTAGATAATTTCACGTTTAGCACCGGTCCATTGGCCACCAACATCATGTGACAACACACCGTAAGACTTCTTTTCGTGGGAATATGTTAAGCCTTAAGTCTATGAGGACAAACCCGCTTCAAATTAGGTCTTGGAGCAAAACATCAAGCGTGTCATTCGCCAGTTACCAAACGAAATGCTCGAACAAGTCATCGGAAATTGGACTCAACAGTTGGACCATCTGAGAAGTAGCCACGACCAACATTGGAAAGAGATCATCATCAAAAAATTATGCATGTTCTATCGAATGATAATAAACACTCCCCAATTAATTTGAATTTTCTGTATTTCTTCTTTAAATTAAGAAAGCTAAAATAAATTATTTGTATCCTAATTGAATATTAAACCATCTCTCTGACTATTCCCTTCTTAAATATAGCCATCACAGCTTACATACATATATTGAAGCCTGAAAGGTTTGAAAACTCTTAATCATGTTCTAGTAAATCAAATCGTTCCAACAACTCACCACCCAATATGTAATAAGCCTACATAAGACAACACAAAAAATTAAAAATAAAATAAAACTAAAAATTAAAGACAAAAAAAGGATTGCAAGCTAGCAAAAAAATTCAGCACATAAAATCTTCTCTGTTTGCATTAGACGTGATGGACACACTATAATTATGTTGTCGTTGCTTTTTGTTTTTATTGCCACACTGCCAGTGGAGTCAGTGGAGCAACAAAGCTTCGGTTGTTCTTTTTGGAATGCAATTTGTTGGTTGCTCTTCTTAATACAGTTACTCAATTGGGAATAACTCGCGCTGCCTTGTCAGCTGATTGACGCGACCGTTTTGGCTAGTTTTTGCTTGATCGGCATTTTGATTGCTGAGACTGTTTGGCGCACACGAATTATGAGCTTAGGTCACATGGGGCGCTGTGCTATGCTTTCGTTTTTCGTCGTGTGTTGTCAGAGCGTTGGAGATTCGTTATTTACTTTGTGCTGATAACTATTAGTTCTTATATGCACACAGGTCTGCGTATATGTGTTTTACAACTGTAATTATTACATAAGCTATATGTAAGATATTTATATTCTAAGAGATTATATTTTCTTTATACTTTACACACAATTGTATGATTGTTGAGACTCTCAAGCTGCTATGGTTGTATGTATGGTGTATTAGTTCACAATATTTTAAGTAAACTACCAAAGAAGCATTATCGTTGCAGGAATAATGAATAAGAGAAAATAGGTGATATTGTTTACAGGCTGGTTGTTATAGCAGCTTCTTTCTGATGCTTCGAGTGTCGAAAGTAGTCTCAAGTCCAACACAGTCATTATCTTCAGTATATGAAGCCATCAAGAATGATCATTAATAGATTATTTGGTTATCATTACTTCTGTCATTATTGATCTGATTACGAATATGAGTCTTACAAACCCTTTGTAGAAACTTGGGAATGCTCTTAAATGCTCATCTTTATTCCAATTTCCATACACATTTTATAAGCTTTGGCTGGAATGACCTTCAGTGTTGGGCTATTCCGACGTCATATACATAAACTCTTCCATTGTTGTTGCAACGCTTATCTAGTCCGCGTTAGAATGGTAAAGTTCAGATATGTTGTCATTGAGTTTGTCCAACGATAGCTTCAGGAAATGTGTTGTTTGGACGGAATCGGACCATAAGCGGACGGGTGTCATATGTGTTGGGTTAGCAGGGCATGGAAAGAGGTGGTTAGTGTCATGCGGGATTCGTTGAGCGTTGAACATATACTTGATATGTCAGAGTCGATTCTAGATAAGTAAGAGTTTAACATGCTATATTTTCCAGAATGAAGCTGCGCAATTCCTACAACAGCCGGTTCTATGTTACAGGAATTGACCCGGATTTACACGGCCAAGGGCTGTACTTTCGCTGGTCTAATCTCGTTTGGGTCGGTAAGTTTTAGATTAAGAACTGAAGCAACGCCTTGCAGCAGGGTTCCTCCTTATCCCACTGAATCGTGCTAGCATTGAATCCTATCCGAGCCGGAGGAATCTTTTTGCTGCGCCTGCGTCAAAAAGCTTCATCTAAACTTCCCCTCTGTTAACTTGAATACATACAATGGTTGTAACTATCTCAAGACCTGCTCATGCCTTAAGACACTCCGGGAGTGGATCGCGAGTTACGTGGCCCCATGCTGTCAACGCACTACTGTGACCTTAGACTCTACGGCTGTGCAATCTGCACCACCACACCCCTTCGGTCCATAGGGGCTCAAACAGGCAGCATGACTCCCATTCTGATCAGTTCTTCCCCAAACTTCATCCCACTTGAATCCTCGCCACAGCCACATTGTCAAGCTTATCTTTTGGGACCACTACTAGACGTTGTTTTTGCAAAAGATCCGTGTGTTTTGGTATGTGTCTACAATTGGCTCGCTTCGTAGCCAAAACATTAACTGAAATACTTACATACATAGCTGATATATTTAATGAGAATGCTTTGGGTTGAGGGTTGCTGTTAACCTACAATCCATTAGGGTTCCATCTAACTTACAATCCTTGTTAGAAGAAATCTTTATATCTTCTGCAAAGTTCTTCTTACTCATGTGTCATAAATCTACAAATTATCACTTAAAAGTTCGAAGCAAACGCGTTGACTTTTTAATTCCAAACTGAATTCTCCAAGTACAGGTTTTGGTGTACTTTCCACGAACCAAATAATAAGTACTATTTAACAAATTCTAGTATTTATCAGAGCACATTTTGATTAACAGGTTAATAATGTCTCAAATAATGAATCGAATATAATCGCTTTATTTCAATGTAAGCATTTTTAATATAGAAAATTATTGTGCAGTAATTTTCCATAAAGATTTATTATAACTTCATACAAGCCTGAAATAATCGAATTTTCGAGCATGTACAGGGTGTGGCTACTGCTAAGCTAGCGCTTTGAAAAATCCAAAAAAAAATGTTGTCCTACTAATTAAGGTCCTAGAATTGTTGGCATCGCTTTTCATATAACCTGACAAAAAGGACACATATAAATTTCTCATTTTCTCATAGTGCATAGATGCTGAAAATCAAAGAAAGTCGACTCCGGCGATCTACTTAACAATGCCATACCCTTTAGCAAATAGAAATCTGGAGAGTAAAGCATAAAGCAAAAACATTGGTATTTACAGTGTGACAATGGTCAAATGTCAAGTTCTTTTTCGCGCATTTTCTGAAAGATATAAGGAGCCACAGTCCATTATTAGTAAAAAACCATCAACTCCTCCTTTTTGTTTCAACTTCTTTGCAAAAATAATAAGTTGTCAAAAAAGTCTTACGGTATTTTCGCTAGTTGGCGCTGTAAGCGCGTAGTTCTAGTTTTATTTGTCGCATCGGGTCATGCTATAGCTTTTTGGAAAGCTCATTTCACGCGCTAACACGTGTTTGATCGATTGTCGTTTCTTTTAAGTCGTTCGTGAGTTATAGCGTCGCAAACATGGCGCAAAATAAAGAGAAAATACGGCATATTTTACAGTACTACTACGATAAAGGCAAAAATGCATCTCAAGCCGCCAATAAAATTTGTGCAGTTTATGGGCCCGATACAGTTTCCATTTCCACCGCACAACGATGGTTTCAACGTTTTCGTTCTGGTGTAGAGGTGGTCTAAGATGCGCCACGCTCCGGAAGGCCTGTCGTCGAAAATTGCGATAAAATCGCTAAATTGGTCGAAAGAGACCGGCATAGTAGCAGCCGTAACATCGGTCAAGAGCTGGGCATGAGTCAGCAAAAATTCATTTCAATTTCAATAAAAAAAAAAAAAATCAATAAAAAATACCGCAAGACTTTTTTGACAACCCATTATATCCCAAAGCGGGTTTTGGCACAAAGACTTATTCACATAGTTATGTTTTAGTTATTAAAGTGGACATACCGAGTGAAATTATCAACAACATTTGCAACTTTGAAAGCTAACACAACTCAAACTCCATTTCCAGTGTAAAACGTCACTATTTCGTCAAGTTGTCTAGCTTCCAAGCGACTAATGGTGGCATCGTACTGGTCATGAAGTCAAAACCAACTAAAACCGTTAGAAGAAGATGCACCCTGTACACGCCTCATATAAGTAACTACCCGAGACAAGTATACGTATGTACATATGTACAACTCCAGCAGCAACACATTGTTTACTTAGACCGCGCCATTTAAACTTTTCAATTATGGAAAAAATAGTTTGGCTATAAAAATAATTCGTAGTGTCACGGCGCTGGTCAACAATACATGCTTATAATCATCTAAGCGCCAAGTTACAACAACAATAACAATGATTGCATAGTTATTGAAAGCAAAGTGCTGCGCGAAAAGCGAAAAAAACGAAGAACTGCGAGCAAATACGAGTAAATAAGCTGTCGATGGGAGAAGCTGAACTGCTTGACTTAAAAATTCGCAGCTTAAACAGCAACAAACATATGAGTGAGTGTGAAATTGTTGTTAATATCTATGCAGTATTAGCAAGCGCGAGCTCTTACCAGCTGAGCCGACGCATGCGCGCACATAATCGTAAGCGTTGCAGCCAATTTGTAGCTGTGCCAGCTATCTCAAAGCAAACGGTAGCAGCTGATCGATTCGCCAGAGTACATTAGCATAATTTATTCGCATACCGACCCGCTTGACCCAGCCGAGCGACTGGCTGACTGACTGTTTGACGTTTTGTACTTTTTTTGGGAGAAATATACGGCATGGAATGTGTGTATGTATGTTTATACTAACTCATTGGCTACCAGAAAGTTATCACAAACTACAGCATACAATTTGTTCACTATTTTTTTTTGTTTTATTTTTTCTTTTTTTTTTTTGCGCGCAGAAACATTTCCAGCAGTTTTTGGACTTTTCTTTCAATGTTTTTCTGGCATTACGCTGGAAATCGTGGCGTTCGCAAGCTGTTATTAAAATTCTTGTCCAATTTCGTTAGACATTCCTGTTGCGATGCTGTAATTATTGACTTGTACTTCAATGAAAATGTAAAAAATTATAGAAAATAAGAACAAGTAAGAAGACAAGGAGATGCGAGAAGGCTTGGAGGAAAAAAGCTGGTGAATTAATAATAAAAAAAAACATATGAACAACAAATTGAAGCTTAAAGCTTTTTAATGCGACTAAAGAAATGCTTGACATAACGGGTGATCCAAATAGCGGTACTTTTTTCAAAAGCCTTTTTTTGACAGATTACGACGACAGATCAGTATCGATTTTATCATGGAAAGACTCACGCTTGAATAACGTTTACAAATCGTTCTACTTTATTATGAAAATTCACGTTCTGTTCTATAAAGAAAGTTTCGCGAGTTTCGCTTAACTAAGCTCAACTTAAACGAACTATTGAGCAGCCTATTTGCTGTACCATTACCCATCTTGAGATCAAGCATTCATTATTGGATTATATTCGATCGAATGGACCACGTCCAGCACGCAGTGAAGAAAATATAGGTACGAGTGTACACGAAGACCATACAGAGTTGATTCGCTTGGAGCCGTTCGCAGCAACTCGGACTGAAGGATGTAATGACTAGGCGCATTTCTTGTATTGAAGGCATAAAAAATACAGCTTATGCAAGAGCTGAAGCCGCTCGACCTTTCCACGCGACATTGATTCGCTCTGTGGATTCTTGAAAAGTTCCCAGAAGATCCGATGTTTTCCTGCCAAATTTTGTTCATCACTGAGGCTCATTTCTGCCTCAATATGTATGTAAACAAGCAAGCTTCCTGCATTAGGTTCAAGAGCAACCTTAAGAGATTCAAGAGCTCCTTTTTCATTCAGAAAAATCCACGGCTTGGCGTGGTTTGTGGCCCGCTGGAATCATCGGTCTATATTTCTTCAAAAATGATGGCGGTGGGAACGGAACCGTCAATGGCGATCGTCATGATAACCGCTTATTTGATGACTGAAATTGAAGTTCGAGATCTCGGCGACATTTGGTTTCAACAAGAGGACGCCACTTTTCACACATCGCAACAATCAACGAATTTATTGAGAGAACACTTCGGTAATTTTGTATTTTGGGCCGGTCGAATGTCCACCAAGAACATGTGATATCACACCGTTGACTTTTTCTTGAGGGTATATGTAAAGAGTCTAAAATCTTGAAGCAAAACATCACGCGTGTCATTCGGCAGTTACAAAATGCTCGAACGAATCATCCACAATTGGATTTAACCAATGAACCATCTGAGACGTAGACGTGGCCAACAATTAAAAGAGATAATCTTCAAAAAATAAATGGCAAAACATTTTCTTTCGAATAGTAATAAACATTTGCCATTAAATTTGAAGTGTCTGGGTTTTTTCTTTAAAATAATAGGATACCTCGATACGGATCACCCTTTATATTTCTATACGGTAGTAGCTTCATATTTATGAACCCCTTTTGATGAAGAAAAACTATTAATGAAGTATAATAAATCAAAATAACTATAAGCGCAGACGTCTTCCGCTTTTTTGTGGCGATAAATACAACAATGCTCTTCGGAAATATTCATAATTAACAATCAGCAACTTTAATTCGGCATTCAAAATTGTTTATAATAAATACTGTTCGACTTTTCGCTCAACATCTGGGCAAACAATGCACAAAAAACATATTAAATGCACGAAAAATATAGTTTTTGTTTAAGCGTATTTTAAAAAAAGACTCAACTCAAAAATGTTAAATATTTGTGACAACTAAAAACATGTCATAAAAACAAATTTGCGATTTCTTAACTCACTATGCCACAGCTATCTATTTCAAAAGCTACTTTTCCTAAACATAGTTCCCTTCAAGGAAGTTCCACTGATTATAGCGACCCTCCAACTTTTTGTTGTCATTTTTGTAGTACGAATTATCCTTTGCTTCAAAATAGGCCTCAATTTCGGCGATCACGTCTTCATTCGACGAAAATTTCTTTCCAGCGAACAATCTTTTAAAAACTGAGCGCAAGAAATAAGTGGTCGCTGGGGACCATATCTGAAGAACACGGTAGATGCGGAAGCAATTCGAAGCCGAATCCATGGATTCTTGCCATCGTTTTCACTGACTTGGAACACTGCGCATTAACTTGGTGAAACAGCACTTACTTTTTCAAATGCGGCCGTTTTTCGGCGACTTCGTTCTTTAAACGGTCCAATAACCCTATGTATAATCGCTGTTAATGATCCTTCCTTGTTTAAGATAGTCAATAAAAATTATTCCACGCGCATCCCTAAATACAGAAGCCATAACCTCCCCAGCCGACTGTTGTGTTTTTCCACGCTTTGGAGGGGATTCTTCGTGTGCACTTCACTCAGATTACTATCGATTGAGTTTTGGAGTGATACGAAAGTAGTCATGATTCATTCATTGTCACACATCGACACAAAAACTCGATTTTATTACGCTTGAACATCTCGAAACACTGCTCAAAATCATCAAATCGTCGCTATTTTTGGTCAAAAGTGAGTTCCATCAGAGAGCAAATATTACAGAAAAAATACAGGAGATTAAAACAATGACTCGAGGATTCAAATTTGAGGTCTGCGCTAAGCAAATCAACCGTACGAAAGTGGTTTGCCAGGTCTCATAAATGCTAAAGAAACAACAAAGGATCTGTAGGTTATCCTCGATATCCGGCAAATATGATTCATAATCAAGTGAAGTATAGCTAGACCCAGCGTCACTACGGCACTAAACACACTTTCATTCTCTCAATAGTGAACAATAGACCAATTCGTCTGTGATCGACATATCTACCGACGGTCCATAAGTTAATTAGGAAGGGGACTCCTACTTTAGTCGTCCTAAACGTAGAAAGTACATATGTCATTTCAAATTAAATGACTACACTTCAGTTTTTTGGAACGAAATTGTTGCCATAACAGAAGGTACTATTTAGGTGGGTTTCTGCTGTAAACCATCTAGTGGACAGCCAAGCGACAGATAAGGCTATCCGGAGTGCCATTACTAGGTCTCACTGTTTTTATGCAAGCGTGCAATAATTAGAATATCAGTAGGTAACTCGAAAACGCAAACCTGACAGTTTGTCCGCTTATGGCCTTACCATGCAGCTCCCTCAAGGGCTGTTTGAAGCAATGGACCTTATGAAAAGACCTCAAGCCTTGATACACTAGCAAAACAGCGCATAACACAAGTTTACTTTGGGGAAGTATAGATGGTGGTCACACTAAAAAGCTGCTATTTCTAGGCACAAGGGAACTAAGTAATATTGTAGGGGTCATTACAGGGTGTTTTCCGTTAGAATTCTACCATAAAAAATTGAAAACTTGGTTACGGTGGTATACAGAGCACGCGCGGAATATAATGAAACGATGGAACATTGCGAATACCCAGTCTTCAGACGGGTGAAACGGTGTATATTCTATGGCTTCGAAGGCCGAGACATTGGTCAGTTAAGGTGAAAAAAAGCAGTAGTTTTACCAAATCCACTATGTAGCTGGTTAAGGCTTAATTTTGAGTACCAACCGGGAGCACAATCTGCCTAATGATGGCCTAAGTACGAACACTCTTTTCAACCAACTAGCCAACCATATGAGTTCTGAAATCGATTATATCAAAATATTGCTGTTAAAAGCAGACAATTTTCGCGAAATGAAGATGCTCGAGTCGAGTCCTCCACTGTGCCCTTCCACTCTGACCACCAGCGATGTTTTCTTGAAGTAGTGCTTAGTTGAAGAGCGTCAAAAAAATATCATAGCAACTTAGTATGTTTTCGAAGTTGCCAAAATATGGTATGTGTGCGTGTGGGTTGATAATTATTCAAACCATGCAATACATTAGCAATCAAAGTGTGCCAACTTCAAAGTCACGGCGGAACTATGCCAAACAGCAATTCGATAACATATGCATTCATCTATATACAAATATGTTTGCGCGTTTAATAATGCCATAGGTAATAGTAAATAATAAAACGACAATTTTAAAACACGTTTTCATCGATCATGCGTCATTTATTGTGCACTAATGCGATATTTATAAGTGTGTTAGTGTTATTATATACTTAATTTAACTATGAATTGAAGGTGGTTATGTATTTAGGAAAACAAAAAACATGGAATAAACAATGAAGAGTGATCAATTGATAGTTGCTGTGAACCCTAGGCAGTTTAATTACACTGTTTTAAGCACCTTTAATATGATATTGACCCTAATGTATCGATTAAGTACATCAGCCAATGTTGCATTTATGTGATTAGGTTTATGTAACTAGTTCTAGACACGAATTATTATGCTCTATTAAATGCAGGTAGATCATTACCTCTAATAAATTCAAAATATTTCAATATATTTTTTACAAAAAAAAGTTGGGAGTGTAAAAATTGAGCTATCTTGATGAAACTTCATACACATTTTAGTTGGAACCACTAACTCGGCCACAGAACATCATTACTTATATTATATATACACAAACATTTAACTATTCATCAATATTTATTTTCTTGCCTTCAAAGTTATCCCCACCAGATATAATACACTTTGCCAACGGATTTTCCTTTTCCAGTCCTCGAAACACTTTGATAAGAACTTTTTTGGATGACTTTCAGCTCCTTCAGCGAATATGGTTTTATCTATTCGATCGACTGAAAACGGATTACACAGAGAGGCAAATTCAGTTTGAGGAACAAGAAAAAATCACACGGAGCCAAATCTGGTGAACACGGTGGTTCATCGATGGTATTCATAGCGTTTTTGGCTTTAAATTCGGTCACAATCCCGGCTCAATGCGATGCTGCATTATCATCATGTATAATCCATGCATTGTTCTTACACAATTCTAGCCGTTTTCGAAGGAAAGCGAAAGGTGAGGCGCAAATGCCAAATAAAACTCTTTGTCCCTTCTTTTGTCCCTCCGGAACAAAGTCATGTTGCACCAAATCACGAATATCGGAAAAAATAATGAGCATCACCTTGAGTTTTGAACAGCTTTGGCGTGGTTTTTTTGTTTCGGCTCGTTTTTTCCCTCCATTCCGATGATTTTTGACTTGTTTGCGTGTCAAACTCATTAACCCATGCCTCATCGCCACTTACAAAGCTCTCCATAAATATCGGACTAAATTCGCATGATAGCATGTCCAAAGAGAGCTTTTCACAGTGCTCGTTTTGAAAAACTAAGCTTTATTGGAACAAGTCGATTAAGAACCCGTTTCATACCTAAAATATCCACCAAAATCATTCAACTGGACGAGATGTGGAGCTCTCTTGCCATCTCTGTAAGACTTGTCTGACGATTTTCAAGCATCCTATCTTTCACTTTTTTAATATTTTAATCAGTTGAAGATGTCAAAGGTCGTCCAGAACGAGGCATGTCCTCAACGAGCTCTCGACGGTCTTTGAAGGCTTCGTATTTTGCCAGTTACCAGTCGAAATGCTTGAAGGAGTCATCGAAAATTGAACTAAACGCTTAGATATATATCTGAGACGTAGCCGCGACCAATATTTGAAAGAAATAACCTAAAAAAATAAATTGCGAAGCATGTTCTTTCGAATGATACATTAAATTTGAAATTTCGGTGTTTTTCTTAAAAAAAAATATGGAACCTCAAAATGGATCACTCTTTATATGTATATACAATTTAAAGCCAGACAAACTTCGTAAAGTACAAGAACTATTTAAAAATAGAAAATGGGATTCCAATATATTTCTAATGATTGAGTTGAAATACAGAAAGCTTTATTCAAATTTGAATATTGAATTTAAAAAGTTCGAAACAAAAATTAAAAACATTTTTAAGGAAATATTCTTCCCGTATACTTTAACAATTAAAAAGAATATATTATCAAAACTAACTGTATAAATTCATAACATAACTGCAGCGTAAAAAATCGAAGTCAAGTTTCCGATAAATCAAATTTATCTGTCAATGAAAGTAATTGACCTACTTTATTGTTCAATAATATTCACTTTCTACAAATTCAACAATTAAGATGACAAAAAATCATTTGATTTAGTTACTCAGAAAAAGCAATGGAAAGTTCTTATTATATTTACGATATCTGAGACAAAGATAATGCAGACATCATGCTGTCATTGTCATTGCAGTTGAAACCCACGAGCTTTCTACGCTGCGAGATTACTGCAACCGAGTGCATTTGTTCTGGAATATTTGTGTCTGAATATGTCATTTGATTGGTTTTCGGAACACGGAAAGTGTGACAAATGCATTAGTGAAGCAATGAAGTTAGATGCTGAGAAGCGTAGAGGAAAGCTTTGAAATATTGTTGCATTTTGATTTATTATATGTTGTGGCACTTTATTTTCGTAGCAGTGGTTAGTAATAGAAACGAAGTATCATAACTTTTTAGTTTGATATAATTTCACTTGTTCTAACTTCCGGTCCGGCTTTGCTATCAAAATAGTGCCACGAAAAAACATGACCAAAAAATTATATACATACTTATACTATAAATAAGTTTAGAAATATAGTAACTCGATGGAATCATTAGATTTTATATAAATATAGTTCACACACAATAAAAGTCCTTACCAATTGGCCCAGTTTCGAAACAATAAGTAACCAAAACGTCGACATTTCTGTCAACTACTATTTACAGATTACATACAGACCCTGCAGGAAATTACTCATGAGGAACTTTCAAGTGTGTTTATTGATCGATACACCTAATCAGAATTAAAACAAAAACCCCTCAGCACTATCAACTCCATCGGTATAGTGTTAAAGGTGTTTTCTAGAAACACCATTTGTTTGTTCCAAGTATTGCTCGCGCACAAATCCGTTCTGATCAGATTTTGGCTACCCAGAGAATACGTGGTCTAAGATCGGAGGTCGTGAGCTGCTTGAGACAAAGTAAGTAAAGAAATGGGCTATAATATATGGATATAATCAAAAAACTGATTGGATCTTATCAGTGTGATTTTAAGCCTTTCGAGAGAAAGGTTCTGCATAAGACTTATGGTATTCGGCGCATTGGCAACGGCGAGTACCGCAGGAACGATGAGTTGTACGAGATTTACGATGATATTGACATAGTTCAGCGAATTAAAAGACAGCGGCTACGCTGGCTAGGTCATATCGTCCGAACGGATGAAAATATATTTCTCCAGCTCTGAGAGTATTCGACACAGTACCCGTCGGGGTAAGCAGAGGAAGAAGAAGGCCTTCACTCCGTTGGAAAGACTAGAAAAAGCATCCGGCTACACTTGGCATCTCGAATTGGCGCCAAATAACGAAAAGAAAGAACGACTGGCGCACTGTTGTGAACTCGGCTACAACCTCGTAAGCGTTGTCTACGCCAATAAAGAAAAAGAAGTATCTAGGATGCTTGCCAAGTTGGCTGAAATTTCCGGCAGGGTCTGCATTTTCATAACTACAAACACACAATGACTAAGAGCAGAACATATCATATAAGTATAAATATCTAAATCAATAACCTAGAAAGGCTATAGTTCAGTGTACAGTGTTGTGTAAAATAATGTATATTTGAAATTATTATTTCTTCAGTCCAAATGTATTTGTGATATACTAAGTAAAAGCTTTTACTAAGGCAGATAATAAAATCGCTGAATATATAGTATATGTATATTGAATTTAAAGCTTCATTTAATAATATGCGTGCAAAAGTGATTAGTTCAGAACCATACAAAAAATTAAGTCGCATGGACAAGTTCAGAGTAGAACTACTTATAACTAACCAGTAATTTTCAGTATTTACTTCAGCAATTCGTACTATATTCTCAATGATAATTTCAGGTAAGCAATCTGCAAAACTCTTGGTACAAGCTTAGGCTATTTAATAATGATTTGAGAATAAAATATTTTGGTTTTAATGCCTCCTAGATGCTAACATAACTTCTGATCAAAAATTATCCGGACTGCCAAAAAGCACCACGTTTTCACATATTTTTCCACAAATCTTTTTATTCATCTTCAAAATTGGCTATTGAATCAAACTTAATCCAATCTTCCATACACTTGTTATAAGTACGATAGGCTGGTATAGCCTTCAGTGCTTTCAGCGCATTTATTTTTTTTTTTTTTGGTTTCGGCACTTTTTCGAAGCGTCATTCGCTAGATTGTTGAACAGTTTCAACGTCATATACATTATCTGGTTTTTCGACACCATGGTGCGTTTTATGAAAGTGGAGTTCTCAGCTATGTTGTCAAGCATCTCCTTTTGCGACTATAATTCGACTTTGTTTTTGCATAAGATTCATGTTTTTCGGTTCAAGTCTAGCATTGACTTCATACCCAAAACATTGAACAAAATGTGTTAAGTCGATTGCTAAGAGATCAGATATTACGCTAACTCTCTGATGTCATTACGCCGATTTTCAAGCATCGTTTCTTCAAGTCCTCTCCTGTTATATCCATGAACAGAGGGACGATTCCTATTGGCAATGCTTTCGAGGACTTCACGACCTTCAAGGCATGCTTTCTGTCACCCAAATACTTATGTTTGTGATAAAGTAGACTCTCCAAAACACTTCTGTAACATTTTTAACGATTCCGAAGCCGTGATTCTATTGAAAATACAAAACTTCGAGCAAACTCGATGTTCAAGGTTTTCTCAATTGTAAAGATCAACACACAAAACTTTCGCGTCGTAAACAAGTGGCTCTCAAAGAGACACCAAGTGACATGGAGACTTTCACACGTGTATAAAGAACTTGTACCAAACTTGGAAATTTTTTTTATCGATTTGAATGAACCAATTCGTGATCAAATTGGACCAGATTGTCATCATCCGCGTTCTGAGACCTCCAGAGCTGGCATCTAGGGGCGATTTCCTGTTATCAGATCTCAAAAGATTGCTCGCTAAGAAGAAATTTTCGTTGAAAGAAGACGTGATCACCGAAACTGAGGCCTATTTTGAAGTGAAGAACAATTCGTACGAAAGGTTGGAGGCTCGGTATAATCAATGTATCACCCTTGAAGGGAACTATGTTGAATGTAAAAAACGAATTTTGCCAAAAAAGTTTGTTCCGGCAATGGCCGTTCCAAGTTAAAATTGGGGAATGATTATGATAGTCGAATTTCCATGTGATATGTATACCATATTAACATATCCAGTACAGCTACTGGCTTAAAAATATCTATCTTGACGCCATTTATTTACTCAACACTGTGAGTATACACTTCTACCCACTTGACTTGATAGTTAATTAGAGTAAAACAACAAACACAACTGATAGACTTCGTAAACTAGCGCGACATAATGATCAATGGACTGTGGAGAGGTGCCGAATGATCGAGCAAAAAAGTGAGAACTGCAGAGAAAATGAAAACAAACATTTAAGAGAAATTCATATGCTAACACGCAACTTTGTAAGCGAGTTGTTGTAAAGTCGAGTCATTTTATTTTGTTACCAAAATACTGGTTTTTATGCCAAAACTGCCTTCGTGATAAGCAATGCCGAAACCTTAGTCAAAGCAGTGAGAATGAGTGCGCGGGGTGAGCGGCAACAAAGCGCGTTGTAAACTGTCGCCAAACAACGGGCGAGCAATAGCCGGCGGCCAGGGCAAATATGCGTGTTCAACGTGGTGGACCATTGACCGGCTGCATTGATCTACAAGTGTCGGCAGCGGCTCGGCGATAGCGTGCAGACAAGCGTAAAAGTAAGAGGCGAGCTGCGAAGAAATTAAAACTGAGTGATATTGTTGTAATTGCTAGTTCGTGTTGTCGGCGCATAGCTGGTTTGCGGCGACGGCTGTGATTGTGGCTTGTTTTGCTTTTATATTGACTCATTTGCTTTCGCGCGCGATCGTTAAGAGGTGCTACCGTTTTGTGCGTGAGCTCACACAGCTCAGTTGGCTTTTGGCCATTAGCACGAACGGTTATAGTGAACGCGTACAAGTTGAAAAGTCATACACACAGCAAAACTCAGCTCGACACAGTGTTTAGTTCAACTTTAGACCAACGCTGTGAAGGAAAGTGTAGCGCGGAAGCACCTTCAACATTTTTATTGCAGCCTGGAGCCTTGCGGCAGTTGCTGTCTATATACAACGCTCAACAAAATTCGCTTTTGGCTGCCGTTTATTTGCGAAACGTGCACCACTACTCGCGGCACTTTTAATTAGCAACCTTTCGCTGACTGATTTGCGCATGCGCAGCGCATAAAAGCCGTCAATCACTGGCCAAAACATCGATCGCTTATCGAAAGCGAAAGTTTACTCTGGTTCAACAAGTGGGCGCTGGTCACTCTTGATTTTTTTATCTCACTTGTGTCTTTTTTTTGTGAAATTTGCTCGCAATTTAATTACCTTGAACTGTGTTTATTGCCAAAAACAGCTTCGTTTGCGCCCGTTTGGTCTGCGTAGTCTGTGTAGTGCGTGAAATTCATTCGCAAATTGTGCGCTAAAAAACAAAAACAAAACCAAGTGTACACTAAAAGCGTAAAAGTGAAATTTACCGTTAATCGTTAAGCGGAAAAAATTTTCAAAAACTAAAAGCAAAATTGTGCGCCAAAATGCCTTCGACCGCGCATCCTCGCTTCATCTTCTATCTGCTCTGCGCCGCCTCGCTGCTCGCCGTGGCACGCTCCGATCCCACCGGCAGTAAGACACACTCATACCTCATGTCTTATTTCTACTATTTACTAATGAATTTCGTCAATCCCTATGCGATGCCGCTCTATTATCGCTTTGTAAATATTTATCTAACTTAAGTCGCCGACTAACTTTCAATTTTACTGGTTAAGCGTTATTTTATTGGTTTTTTATTTGTGTTAAAAAGTGTGGGGTTCTTGTTTGCTAACGGTATTTTACATTTATGCAACACTTTCAGTAAATTTTTATAGCGGTAAAGCTGTGTTTAATGATTTTTTGTAGATTTGTTGGTATAAGACTTGTATTATATTTCTTTTTCTCTTTTCTTAATTAATTTTTTTTATCTTTAACTAATTAATTTTCCATGTTAGATCTCCCGAATACTTAACAAAGTTATTAGCTTATACGTTGAACTAAAAATAACGCAATTTTATTGTTACTTTCTTATAAATTTATGTAGAAATACAGTGAATTTCCTCATAAATGGACACTCACCTTCGCAGTGTCCGGCTTTGAGAGCGGTTCACTTGCATTTAAAATTTATTCTTAGAGTTAGAAGCTGCAAATCCGAACTATATTTCAATTGAACGAATAACTGCGAGCCAATGACAATTATTTTTCAATTAGTTTCCTCTGAGCCACAGCGAACCAAGCCGCGCCAGCTCAAGTCAATTTGGTAGCCCTGATCATTTTGCGTAATGTTCTTAAAGAAACTGTCGCAGTACTCCAGATATTAATAAGAATTAAGAAACAAAACGGAATTTAAAAATTGGACACAGTTGCCTCTACACATTTGATGAAATCTCGTCCGGTTATCAGATATAATTTGTACGAAATATGACCAAAAAGTGACCGTGTGCGGTTATTGGAATGTTTTCATGTCTGGTTATAGAAATCGGTTTTATATGAAAACATTAAGCGGTTATATGTAGCTAAAATTGTCAAGCAATCGGTTTGTATGACTACATTAAGGTGTTATATATAGCTAAAATTGCCAAAGAATCGGTTACTGTAGTCACTGTAAATATTAATGAAAACGTTGTGTTCATGAAATTTGTCCGTTTATGGGAGATGTCTGGCTATAAGGACTGCCCGTAATGGGGAATTTCACTCTGTATACATATTTTCGAATTTCATAACTGTAAATAAGTTGTTTGTGATAAACTTAGTAAGTGCTTAAGCTTTAGAGGTTAAGCTGTTCAACGATTGTTGTTGAAAATAACCTTTTCATAAAGGCATAAGGGTCAATATATTTTTTTAAATAATTATTTTTTATTGTGTTATATCATTTTTCTAGTTTTTAATTAATAATTTTGTTTTTAATTTATATTTAATTACGTTTAATTTATTACATTTTATTTTTAGTTTTTATTTTTGTTTTTTTTTTTATTTTATTTTTTTATTTTTTTTTTATTTTTACTTATATATTTTTTTATTTTTAATATTTTTATTTTTATTTATAATTTTATTTTTTATTTTTATTTATAATTTTATTTTTTTATTTTTATTTATAATTTTAATTTTAATATTTTCTTGTTTATAACTTATATACTTGTTTTGTGTAATATTTTGTCCTAATTATTAGTTAATAATTTGTTTTAAATGCTTTTTAATTATGTGTTTAATTTGTATTTTCTAATTTTTTAATTATTATTTTTATTTAACTCCTTATTTGTATCTTTAGTGTACACTAATGTGTATTATTGTAGTCACTGTAAATATTTATTTTGTTTTTGCCTTCATCTATAACCACCTTTTTGTAATTGTAAATATATTACTTTTATACACTTTTTGTTAATAAAATTTTGTTTATATTAAAAAAATGGTAATACTTATTTTAACGATATAGTTTATAGCAAAATTCCACATCAGGCCCTTGAGTTTCCTTACAAAGAAAATTTATATATTTTTCCAGTTAATTATCCTTATATTTTTATGGGCGATCTTGAAAAAATATCTAAAAAAACATAAAAATCATACAATAAATAAATAAATAAATAAATAAATATGTACATTGTGAAAAAATATTTAAAAATTAAAGAAAACAAAATAAACACGGAAAACGCGAAAAAAATATAAAAAACCACAACAATTGAAAAACCCCAAAAAAAAAACAACAACAAAAAAGATAAAAAACTAAAACAATTGAAAAAACCAAAATAAAAAAAAAATAAAAAAAATTAAAATAAAATTGAACAAAATAAATAAATAATGTATTAAGACAACTAAGCAAAAATTAAATAAGCAGCAAAAACTGCGGAAACAAACCATTTTTCTTCCACAGATCAATCACAAAAGCATACAAACAAAAACCGATCATATATTAAAATGAATATAGTTTACTTACATAAATTAACAACAAAAAATCAATAAAAATAAAACAAAAAATGTTTTTAACAATTAAAAATTCCATATTAAAAAAATAACAAATAATATATAAATATTAATTTTTATTTTTTTAATTTTTCTAATATGTAACATAAATTTAATTCCTATAACTTCAAAAAAAAAATAATAATAAAATTTGTTTTTCGATTAAGTTTTTAAAATATTTTTCTATATCTAAATTTAATTCCTATAACTTCAAAAAAAAAAAAATAATAATAAAATTTGTTTAATATTAATATTAATAAATAACTTTAATATTAATAAAAAAATAAAATATTGTTGTTCTTCTGAATTAATTACAAAATCTAAAAAAAATATTTTTTTAACATTTTCAAAAAAAACTTAAAATAAATTACAAAATTTTTTTTTAAAGATTATTTAAATATTACTACAAAACATCAAAAAAATATTATATATTTATATATAACAATATTATATATTTATATATAACATAATATTTCGAAAAAATAGTTCTATTTTTTATATTATTCAAAAAAAATGTATTCAAAATCAAAAAAATATATTATTTAATATTTTTCCCAAACTTCGAATAAACTAATTAAATTTTCAAAATATTTTTCTAATGATTTCAAAAAAATATGTATGTATATAAAATACAAAAAAAAAATAATATAATATTATTTCGAGGCTTCAAAAAAAAGTTGAATAAAAATTTCTCTACATATTGCTTATAATTATTTCAATAATTCGAAAAATATGATAAGAATTTCAAAATATTTTATATATTTGACAAAAAATTATATAAAAAAAAGACTTTACATCATATTTCAATATATTAAAAAAAAAAATTTTGTATAAAATCAGAAAATTATTACATATTAATTGCATATTTAAAAAAATTTAAATTTCCAAAATATTTATCTATATAATCAAATAATTATATAAAATCACAAAAAATATAATTTCCAAAATATTTTTCTATATAATAAAAATAATTATATAAAATCACAAAAATTTAATTTCCAAAATATTTTCTATATAATAAAAATAATTATATAAAATCTGCAAAATATAATTTCTAAAATATTTTTTATATAATAAAAAAAAGATTCCCTAAAGAACAATAAATTTTTACTATTTTTTACAAATTCAAAAAAAATGCGTAAATTCCAAAAATATATTTTTAATATTTATATAACTTAATATTTTTTTAAAAATTTGAATAAAGTATTAACATTTTAAAACATTTTTTTAATTAAAAAAAAATGTACAAAATCACAAAAATATATTATTTCAATAATTTGAAAAAAAAAATTCAAAAAATATTGTATAATATTATTTTACCAATTCGAAAAATCATTTTCTTAATATTTTACTATACAATTAAAAAAAATTAAATTTTCAAAACATTTTTCAATATGATAGAAAAAAAGTATGTTTATATAATCAAAAAAAAAAAACAATACTAATTTATTATTGTTACAATAATTAAAAAAAACTTTCAAAATATTTGTCCATATAATCACAAACATTTATGAAAAATTAAAAAACAACAACAAAAAATATTATTTATAATTATTACAATAATTCAAAAAAAAAAAACTTTTAGAAATATTTTTCCATGTGAATTAAAAAAATGATATAAAATCAAGAAAAACTATAATAATATGGAAAATCAAAAAAAAAAAACAATAAGAAATATTGTTTATAATTATTTCAATAATTCAAAAAAATTAAAATAAACTTTTAAATTATATAGAATCAAAAAAAAAAATATTATTTCAGTAATTCACTAATTCAAGCAAATAGTTGTCCACATAATTAGAAAAAAACATACATAAATTAAAAAAAAACATTGTCAAAACATTTTTCTATTAATTTAAACGAAACTTATATAAAATCAAACAACTATTTCATATTCATTCAATATTTAAAAAATAATCGAAATGTTTTTTTCTATATAATGAGAAAAAGTATATACAAACAAAAAAATAATAATTTAATATTATTTCAAAAATTGGAATAAAAAAATTAAATTTTCAAAACGTTTCTTCATATAATAAAAAAAATCCATAATATTATTCAAAATATAAATATAATAAAAAAAGGCTATATAAAATCAAGAAAAAAATTTATTTTTTTGAAATTTCACAAATTCAAAAAAGAAAAACATTCAAAATATTTAACTTTTTTGTATGTAATGTCAAATTTATTATTAATTAACATTATTCCGACAACTTTAAAAAGAAATTAAATTCACAAAATTATTTTCTACGTAATTAGATAAAATCAAATATGATTTAAATCAAGCTTACAATATGTAGGTCTGGTGAAAATAAACCATTTTTTAAAGCTTACAAATATATGTATATGCATATATTTCTAGCGAAAATAAAACCAATTTTTTGCTTTAAATTGCAGATCTTAGTTAGCATAATTAAAATGGTCCGATTTGGGTCAAATATGCACCCATTTTGCCTTTTCGAAGATAATTTCATAATGCAGTCTAATAGAAACGCCTTCCCCTATATGCGAAAAACTAGAACCCCCGATTTTCATAAACTTCTCTTGAGACAAAATTTGCACTAGCAAATTCATTCGCCATAGACAGCAGCTAGTAGTGAATACTTGCCAAACGGTGCCAGGTCTCAATTAAAAACGGGATGTATAGGCACCACAAAACCAGGATGTGGGAGTTTTTGGCGAGTCAATATCAGTGTGTTTGGCTTGGCGTTGTCCTAATGGGACACAATTCTTTCCGCTTCCGGTCATTTGCTTCCTTCAGACAATACAATTGTTGATAGCATGGGTCCGAATTAAGAGTTTAGACTTACCTTCATAATAGATGATTCCCTGCTAATCTCAATAGACTTACTATGGACTCGGTTCCACTAATCAAAATGTTTCAAGTATTCAAGAATGTTTCTTATACGGTAATATACGTCTATTAATTTGATGGAAGGATTAATTTGAACAAAGAAAGTAAAGGTCCAAGTCTCTCAAGCATTTCTGATACTAGCTGTCGTAACGAGGCACATATATGTAAGTAGTTATTCTTCTTTCTTCTTCATCTTTCTTTAGCGAAAAAATGACAACCTTTAAGCGAACTTTCAATTGAATTTCAGTGTACTTCGATAAGACAAAAGGTTCAATTGGACGGCACAAACAATTTAACTATCCTAAAAAACCATAACCTCATATGAAATAACTAAAAGACGAAGTATGTTCAAAAAGAGCTCGCTGTTGATATTTTCAGCGACTTGCTGAAGAATTTGCGACAATCATTTTTAGAAAGCCTGCAACACGCAAAAGTGCTTTCGCCACTTGAATACTCATATGCATATGGACTTATGTCTGTTGTTTGGTTTACTGGCGGTAAGAGTCTTATGAACCCGTTTCAAAGCGGTCGTTAGAATGCTCTTTTGCGAAATTGCCGATTTTATACAATGTAAATATGTAATTGAACACGTTTGTCAACTTAGACTGTGGCTTTGGTCTCCATACACTACACTGGTTGTTACACCACACCCAAGCACAGCCACACACACACATACATATGTATATGGTACAAGGCGATTAATAATTCTAAGTATAATAGACAGTTAATGAGGATCATAAAACAAGCGACAAGTGTCTTTACGGTCACAAGTTTTCCAAAGAAAGTGAGTTCAAGCCGAAAGATACGTACGAGTATATATAGTATGTACAGATGTAGATGTGGAACAATTGTTTGTGTCTAATTTAATGACTCTGCACAGCGCATAGTACATACATATATATGAAAAGAATGTAGCACCCTGTAGTTTTAGCATTCTAAATTTAGTATTCCTTAAGATTATTACTATTACTTTTCGATAAGTTGATCACTGACTCTTGGCTGGAGGTGTAATCGGGAGTAGTTACAACTGTGCAGAATTAGTGAGTATTGTCTAGGCCTAGAAAGCCCATTATGAAACCAGCGGGACTAAAATCTGCTCACCCTATTGTCTCATCTCTGAAACACCCTTCTTGTTGAGCAAGTTATGGATTGATTTCAATTACCGGATCTTTTTCTTTTGGCCACTGCCAGAGCTTGTACTGATAGTTAATCCAGAGATGCCGCTGCTGGTTTTCAATGGCTCCTGCATTAGGACAACATCGGTTTCGTCCCTTCCTAGTCGAAGCAAGTGATCGGCGGAGAATCTCAATTCTCCAAACTCTTCTGCAGCAGTGCGAGCTCCGCACCGTCATCGTTCAACTTGAACAAGCGCTCAAGACTGAAGACGGCTCCACCAATTAACGATCCACCAACCACGCTCACCGCGTCCGGGAAACTAGAGTAGTTCACCATTTTTGATTGCATCTCCTCCAGCTTCTCTTCTGTCCCCTGAGGACCACTCGCATGGAGGTCATAGGTTATGGCCCTCTTTGCGACATTGAGCAGAGCGAGAACTCTTTGTTGAGGAATTTCAGCGATTGCCGATATTCTCTCCAGCCTAATCACCCTCCAGTCTTAGCTGGGAAGAAAATGTTTGCCATAATTCAATAACTGCTTGATTTCAACCGTGGAGGAGCATACAGCTGGAAGCCTGAAAAGAGTCCGAGACCGCATCGGGAAATCAAACTTGGCGACCGCCTCTAGTCTTGCTTCTTTTAATATTGCCAAACCCTGGCTATCGCCTCTTTACACCTGCCGGTACTGTACAACCAGGCTGTGACGCGAGGTTTCCCCTGACTACCTTCATAAAAAAGCGGAAGTGGCAGCCACTACCTGCTCATTCCTCATGGGAGTTGGTTCCATGCCCCACCTACGGCGGTATACTGCATGCTTCACTGAGCAAGCAAGTTTATTGATTTCGCTATATAGTACATCGGTGCCGTATCGACTCATGGCTTCTTGCCGAGAGTGGAATCCCCCTCTTAAGGGATCTGGGTTCATTGAACTCTTTTCAACCAACCATAATTTGAGAACTAAAAACTGCGAACCCCTTTTGTATTGACAACTTATATAATATTTCTAAATATTACGGTTTTTTCCTGTCGAATACTTATGTAAATGTGTTTTGTTGTATATATACTTATTGGTAATCTGGAAACCTAATAATTAATTACTCAATACTTTCGGGTGTTTAACTAAAAATAATCCAAAGTTTAAAAACTTCAAATTACGAAGAAAGTCATATGTACAACATAACTACATATAAACCTTTAGCTCGCAATCAGCGTCGCTATGAAGACTCCGGAGAAGATATCGCCTATGAAGCAGCGAAGCAATTGGGCCAATTAAACTATCGTCTCAACCAGTTGGCTTTCGAGGAGCAATCCCGGCAAATATCTCTACCAAATATCACGATCAATAATCTAGTGAGCCGCATACCCTGCACCTGTGACAAGGGTATATGCAAATGCTGTGCTGGTGAGTTGAAAACATTGGAAATTTATGTTGCAATATTCATTACAAATAACATTCCTTAGGATTTCTCTCCGTAATCGGCTTAAATAGCTGCACCGAGGTCGTCTATCGGCCCGACGAATTCTCTTTCGAGTTGCGTATGCGCGTCAATAATAATGTGTGGTTCAAACGTAAGGTCTCCGGTCAGAACCCGCCGCCATTCTGCTTCCGTCCGCCACGTTTCAACTTTGCGAGGGCCTGCATACAGTTTCATGACATCTGGTTTGTGGGACGAAATATGCATGTCTGCATGTATTTGTCGGGCTCTTTTCAAGGCTACGAACTTTTCGAACGGTGAGTGAGGAAGTTGCGAAAAATTTTGAAACAGTGTAAGATTTTTTCCTTTATTTAGCAACTTCGATTGTCTACTCTTCGGCGATAAGGGCGTGAAAATTGTTAAACCGGAGGACGGCTATCCCGTGCGTCCCACAGACGTGGATATCGATGATGGTGATGATGAAATCGAGGAGTATGATGAGAATGTGGTGCGCAGAAGACGGCACAGTCGTCTGAGTAAAGTTATGCGCTCGAGCGATGAAGCCTAATCTATACACATTCCTCATGCCATTCTTCATGACTGATAAACTTATCTTAAATTATTTTCTATTTTATATCTAAATTAGCTAGTTTTACATCTAAATTATTTTATATCACAACACCATGCATATAAATTCCATGTGTTTCAATGCTGTTAGCTATTGAGAGCCTATAAGAACGAAAGCTTTGAACGGAGTTCAAAAAAGTTTGTGTTGATCATTATTTTCTCTCTATAACCAAAGAAGAATGAGATGAACCAGTTAACCTTGCATTGGTAGAATTCTGAATCGACCTCAACGAATAATAGACTTCTTTCGGAACTATCCATTTTTAAACATGAAACACACATTACAGTAAAAACTCATCAGAGAAGAAAGTAAGATTGCCCAGAAAAAATCGTTGGTCGATTAAAATACGGTTCAATTCTGGTAACAGACTCGGAACACAACTTGTTAAAGCACATTTCGGGCATGTTAACATACGACCAGATAATAATTATCCATTATCGTGAAAGCCACCGACACTTTTCTTAACCTTTCCTATTGCGAATCACATTCTAGGTATCCAATCACTATGTATTGCAGGTTAAGAGGTGCAGAGAGAGAGAGAGGTGCGAGAAACAAGAAAACGACGAAATCGTATTAATTTCCTTTTGTGTCTGAATTCTTAGAGAGCTCTATTCCAAGGGTACTAGGATTTAGATATGACGACTTACGGATAGCTTTTTCTTTGCCGACAGAAACCACTCTGAACTTACGTATTCTTTTATACATGAAATCTGGTCTATGTTCGAGGGTTTGAATATCAAGTTGCTCTGATAGGTCCAATGAACATGTTGACAAGGAATTTTGCTTTTCCAAACATTATTTCTCAAATGAATTTTTAGAAACATTTCTGCGTTATGCAGAAGTCTACTTTCTAGATTCTTCCAACTAAAAATTAAAGATATACAATTAAAAATCTCTCGCTCTCTATCCGTCTACCAAACTCAGCTAACAACTTCCAAGCGGAAGTACTAGGCATAGAGGTAGCCTGGAGTTCTATCGAATAACTACGGGCGTATGCAGAAGGCAACCATATATACGGATAGTTAGACGACATTGCTGACCTTTTCGACGCCAAAGATTAATTCCAGCGTAGTCAAGAATTGCAGGAATCATTTCAAACTCACTGACAGGTCAACCACACTTGTCCATAATTTGGGTGCCCATTGCAGCATTTTCCTCAACGAAAAAGCAGACGAGGTAGTCAAGCCAGGAGCCATTTTGGACGAACCCGAGGCAGTGTTAATACCAGGAATTATCAAGAGGGAGCCTTATACGCCTTTTAAGCAAATAATTAAGATCAACTGGAAATATATAATACACAAACCGGCTGCAATAAAACGTAGGAGATATACCCTATGAATGACAGGACTAGATCCACGGTCTTATTAAACAGCTCTAGAAATAATTGAGACAGACTTACAGCTACCATAACGGAAAACAGGCCTTTTGGGAATCATACGTTAAAAATGTGTCTGCCTTATAACTTGTTTTAGCTAGAAGGATTATTCCCAGTTCATTCTTAGTTTCCCACCTTCTCTTTGTTACTCAGCTCTATCACAAACTCGACAGAAAAAAATTTACAATCCATCAGGCACCAAATGGCTATTCACAAGAAGCAATGAATCCACCAAATGGCTGGAGCGCAGGGATTAAACGAGATAGCAAGTTCATCAAGGTAGCTTGTATATCCAAATGGCGCATTTAGCGTTAATTGAATTCGAGGTGGCTGTAGCCTTACTGACTATCCTACCTATAGTTAAAGTAAGACCACCCGATCGAAGATGGTATTCAAGCACTTGAAGAAGTATCAGCAGCAAAAATTTGAAATTTTAAAGATTTTTATAATACACAACGTCAACTTCAAAGTTATATTTATCCAAGGCCTCAATTGTTCAATGTTCTCACCTAAGTTAACCCTTAAGTAGGTTGAAAAAAGTCGCTTCAAACAAGTTCGCGTTGAAGAAAAAAAAAACGAAACTACGAAAGTATTAATTGATATTAGATTAATATAGTAGGAACCCTAAAGGTATGCTACGATTAATACAGTAACAATCCTAAAAGCATGCTACGAATACGCTAAATTTACATTTTCTAGAGACAGCAAGAGGTGAAAGGCTTAGTTTGAAGCAATATATACTTTTAGAAGATAGCAGTGTAAATTTCTTACACATTTTATGCCAAGTTTTCAAGCAATTCATCTGTTTGTTCGCAAGACTTTGTTAGAACAACTGAAACGCTTAAGTTCAAATACATAACGGACTTAAAAATAAAGACATCGTTTATAAAAAGTTTAATATTTTAAAATCACTGAGGTTTTCAAGCAAAGCGTAACCACTTTACAAAGTGGAACACCCAAAAGGGAACGTCAGAGACCCTATAAAGCGTGAAAAGCTGCGCGAACTTAGCTTTGCCCCATTGACTCCGTTGGTCTGTTTATGTTGTGGGCATATTGACATATCGATATGAAATTTTGCGCACGTCTCTTTCTCTTTAAGAGGCTACTCATTTGTTGGAGTCAGCGATATCCGTCCAGTCATCCGTCCGTCAGCGCATATAGCTGCCATACAAACTGAACGATACAAATCAGATTCTTGTATGGAAAACTTGTTTATTTGACAAGATAACTTTACGAAATTTGTCACAAATTATTTTTTAAAGCAATTATGTAATCTGCGTAAAAATCGTTTAGATCGAAGCACTATAGCATATAGCTGTCATACGAACTGTCCGATCAAAACTAAACTCTTGTACGGAAAACTTGTTTATTTGACGAGATATTTTCACGAAATTTGGCTTGCGTTATTGCCAAAGACAATGCTACAAGCTCTGAACAAATTGTTTAAATCGGATCACTATAGCATATAGCTGCCATACAAACTGACCGCCCAAAATCAAGCTAAGCATGCATTTATACCCTTTTACGGTGTAATAAATGCAACTGTTAAGGGTGTTATACCTTCAATTCTAGGTGCAGCTGTAATTCACGTTTTTTCTTGTTCTAATGTGGTGTTGTGTATAAGCTTTAATCGAACTGAAGCCACTTTTTTATCAGCTTTGAACTTTATAATATCCTTAAACTATATTTAATTTAAATTAATATACACATATATTTATATATGTATGTTATTTGTATATTATTTGTATACTATATACTATTTTATGCTCATAAGCGTATATATCTAACTGCCCATATATCATAATTTAAATTCTTTCCATACAACTTCTTTAAACTAAGTCTAGTAATAAGCGCCTAGCTCTACCAAGTGTTAAGCGAGTTTAAGCAAATAAATATTAAATAAAATGCTTGAGCATAAGTAATCACCAAACCACCAAGAAGCCAATAAACATTCATCTCTCTCATACGCGGCAGCGCTCAGTAAAAAGATCAGGCAACAAAGGCTAAAAAAACGACACAAAAGCGCAACGCCGCCTGTTGCATGCGCTCAATGCAACGAGGTAAGTGACTAAGCATGCGATTGCTCCCTTACACTAGGCCATTGAAGTGTGAACATTTTCAGTGCAAAAGTGGCAAAACAAAGCAAAAATAATGGCATGGAAAATTTTAAATCAAAAATCAAGCACATAAGTGCTGCCACTCGAGCGTAAATAATGAATATGCACTTGCATACAAAACTCATGTTGCAGCAAGGATACGTGCAACATATGTATATGTATGTTTCACCGTTTGAATGAATGAAATGTGCTTACCAGCAGCGCTCGACTCGGCTGCCTGCCTGACCTAGCACACTCGCAAGGTCCTTGATGTGTGGCATGCAATTTCCACTGCACTGCTTGCAACACATCACCCGGCCGCAGCAAGTATACTACATGGCGTATTCATGCAGTACTCATGCGCTGCTTCGCACTCCATTTCCACACACAGCTGCGGCCCGTTGCTGACGCATCCTGCCACGCCACGCCAACACATTGAAGTGCAAATTAGAGCACACAAAGCGTTGAATGGGTGAATGTGTGGGTAAATGTGTAACGTGTGGCACGCTGCAATGCATATGCAAATGCAAAAAATACCCAACAGCAATCACCACAACAAAACAATTTGTTGGCATGCTGCAAAGGATGCATGCAACGCGGATGCAACGCTTCTTTAGTCCTTGCTCACAAAGCGGCATGTTAGCAGGATACTGCAGTACCTGCCACACACTTGGTACATACATGCATGGATATGTGTGTGTATGTGTGTGAAGACCTTTTAAGGCTGCTTCTTCGCCCGTTTGTTGTCATTATTGTCGTGTAATAAAGGACTATTAGGGATAAAAGCTGTCGTCCTGCAGCTGCTCACTGCAGGCCTTAACTCTTCAACTGCACTTATGCGGTGAATATTTTCACACTTAAGCAACGTGCGAGGTGTATGGGATGCTATGCGTTGTTGTAAGCTAACGGTTTAACATAAAGTATAATAAACACTTCGTTTGTGGCACCATATGTTTTGCGCGCAACACCTGTGGATATAGATACATATAAACAGAAAAAAGCTAATTAAATTCCTCTACTGAAGGGTGTTACGAAGAGAAGGAGGCAATTAACGGCCGACAAGCAATTCTGGTTAGAGGTAAGTACTATCTTCGTGTTCACCCTGCTGAAGTTAAGTACCAGACAGTTAAGCACCTATGTATAACTCATACTAGACAGGAAGCTCTCGTGGAAACCCAAAATCGAGGAAAAATCAACGAGGACAAAACATAACTAATTTAGAAAGTGGAACACCCAAAAGGGAACGTCAAAGACCCTATAAAGCACGACAAGCTCTGTGCATTTAGCTCTATCCCTCTGACTCCGTTTGTCTGTATATACGTCAACTAATTCCTCGGCTTTTGAGATGTCAAACTAAAATTTTGCATACGTCCTTTTCTTTTAAAGATGCTACTCATTCGTCGGTTTCAAGAGGAAACATCAACGAAGGTATCGGTTGCCCTATATTACTGCAGGGGAGCCATTAACAAAAGTTGGGGACTATCACCAAAGATAGTTCTTTGGCACTATGAAACTATAGTTAGGCTTATAATGTTCTACGTAATTCTTGTATGGTAGAAGGCGCTGGAAAAACCACATCCGGCTCTCATCAGTATTTGTGGTGCAATACGAATACATCAAATATGACACTAAATATTGCCTATAGCGGCAGTTGCCCTCAGACCCTGATTATTAAATAAGTAGATGACTGTGAACCCGCGCACTCTTAAATCTTTGTATACTTTGATTTCTTCCCAACATACTTGGATTATCAGCGCGCCAAGCTCAGCTCTGGCTGTCGTTGCTCTGCACACATACCTACGAGGCAGGTAATTGAGCTAGGAAGTCGCTGGAGAAGAGAAGCATTTTAAAAATGATTCAAAACTTGCGGTATATACTGTCGGCAACTTTCCACCAACTTCAGTTTTAGGCTTCCTGAACACTGCAGCGTCTTCAAGCGCAGGTGGCTGCCATAAAGGTAGCAGTAGACCTACTGTTCCGGAACGCAGCCTCCTTCAGAGTGAAGACTATCCACTCCGATAATAGGGCAGCGATACTAGCTTTCAGTTTGCTGACTGTGCGCTCAAGACTATAAAAGCATGTATAGTGTTCTTATCTCTAGCATCTCGTTATTTTATGATTGGGTGCCAAAAGTGGCATTTCAGGAAAATGTAAAGCAAATGAGCTTGCTGGTACAGATGGTCCGACGGCGATTTATTGGTATAAGAGTACGCTTGCGACCTCAAAAAACTCCAATGTATCAAAGAAGGTCCAGAAAAGTCCAATCAGACTTTCTCAAACTAGATACGGAATTACATAAATATGTCTATAAAAGTAGTAGTAGTAGCTTTTATTCGTCCTTCTGATTTTAGGTACCAAGTACCTAGTAGTAATTTTTGACAGCAATCTGACGTAGAAACTCAATGCGGAAGAGAGGGTAATAAAGGCCAGTGATGGTCTCTAAGCATGTAAGTAAAGGCTGGAGTCAATATAGAGCCTATCACCTGTCCTTATGTATTGGTGTTACACTCTAGTCAAGCCAATTTTACTTTAGGATGTTTAGTGTGATGGACTGCCGCCAGCAAAACCTCATACGGGAAACACTCCAATGGCTGCCCTTGAAAGGTTACTAAACCAGCCAGCAACTGACATTGCAGTGGAAAGTTCGGCAGTGAAATCAGCTGCAATATTGGTGCCGTTAGGTGAATTTTCCCGAAAAACATTGGGGTATAGCTCGGTAGGCAGAGGGTCGAGGATTAAAATAGACCACATACCCCCGCGCTTTATTTGGGAGAGAAGATTTAAAGTTACACTATAAGAGGGTAGATGGCGCTGAGGCACGTGATAGATGGAGTGGACGCCAGGATCTATCGTGCCGAACTAAATGCCTGACGATCCCTTAGAAGCAGGAGGTAGTAGATATAGTGACTGCCGGAAAGCAGCTGTATATATACGGAATACAGGCCACAAATGCATCTCAAGAAACGAAATAGTTGATCATATTGCCAAAAGTGCCATACGCTTTGCTACCGAACCAATCAGTCGCTAAAAACGACACATAATGAATTTCTGAAAGGGCTGACAGATGGTTCAGTGTGAGACGGAATGCCTTAAGGGCATGCAGGATCGCCTCGATCATATGTAAGGCAGTGAAAGAAAAACACACAGGCTTTATACTCGCACAGTCACAAAAAGACTGAAGGACGTTTGTTGGCCTAGTCATAGGTCCCCAAGTTACTGAATAGTCTAGTCTTATCTTGAACTCGGTTTAGATATCTAAGACCTAAGCAGTTCAAGGGATTAGCTGAAGTATCAGAATTAGCTTGAAAGTCTCTCTTATACTTCGGAAAAAGCGTTGATATACTGCAGGACGTAAAGTGCAGGTCGATTAAGTGAAGCTCCATCTGGCATTACCAGAAACCTGTAGGCCTATATAAGACTTGATAGCCAGCCAGCCAATAAGCTAACCTAACCTAATTTGTGGTTTAGTAAAACCTTCATAAATTTTTGACAAAAAAAATGAAGCGCTCTTAAAGAACCTAAGTCAATGAACGCACTTTAATATATTTGACTTTAATTTTAATTACCGTTGGCTGAATCATATATGTATGTAAGTATGTAGATGTAAATATATTTTCCTCTCACTTTTCATTTCGCCTGGAGTTGATTTTTTTCACTAACTTTTCATTACTCTACTCCGAAGATGAAATTATCCCCCGAGGATGTTTGTATTTGTCTCGCTTTTGATGAGCATATTCTTCTAAGCATTCGGGTGATATATTTTTTTTTTAATTCACAGACAACAACATTTTGCTTAATTACTTTTTTGGCATGTATGTATCTTCGCTTGTCTGGAGACTGACGCACATAAATATGTCGGGGAAATGTATAGAGAACACGCATTTAATTTCAATTATTGTGTTCTACTGCCTAATCACGGGTTCGTTGATACATAATACACAATGAGCCGTTTTTTTAGACAAATATACATATATGTATGTATATATATTGCTGAGTATGTGAGAGACTTAATTTGAGATACTTTTTCTTATTCAAATGAGTGTGTTAGGCATAAAGAAGCTCATATAAAAATGCCACGAGCACACAAAAAACTCCCGAAATGCTACAAAAAATCATAACATAAATAACTGTAATTTTATAGCAATACAGTTAACATATGTAACTACGTAACCATAAATCAAAATCCCAATCACCCTCAATCGGCTTATTGTCACGCTTGTCCGCCTCTAAACAGATACTACAAGGGTATCAACGAGGAAACGAGCAAAAAAATACCAAACGTTAGTTTGTGGCACGCTTGACCCTTGAGCAATTACACGCCTATTTGGTGTATATTTCCCATAAGAACACATTCATGTAAGTATGTATCTTTATAACCAGAATGCAAGGGTCAATTTGATTGCCCTGAATGTATTTTCGCACGGAAGTGACCACTTATCCTTGCACGGCGAATGTTGGGGTTGTCATGAAAACCGGAAATAATGAAATTGACCTCAGGGGAAGACAGCAACACAACGAGAGGACAACGTCGGTGAATTGAAGGGTCGCGCATAAACTGGCCATGCGAATTGAATTGACTCATTCGATGACCAAATGACCACTAAGTGACTTTTAGGTAGCTATCTTTATTCAGGCACGACAGCACACGGACCGCGCGCATGCTGGCAACAATGTATGAGGTGCAACAAGTAAAGCCATTAATGCAATAATAACAATAAGTCGTCGCGCTGCATTACAGTTGTTGCACCGAATCGCTGACCAGCCGTGACAGCCTCGGCAGCCAATCGAGTTTGAGTAATCAGAACTTGACTTCGTGGAATGAGCACTTGAATGATGATAGCCTTGGTGGTCGTCGCCACCCCTAATGCCTTAATGCTTGTCGTGCGCTGGTTTGTGTAGCCGAGGGTGCGCCTGGACAATGGTCAGTCGGGCTTGTTTACCTATTATTTACAAGTACTTATGTAAGCCAGTTAATTTGTTTGTGATTTGAGAGCAAATTTAAAATTCAAATTAGCTGTGGCGGTTTGAAATAATATTGTTGATTGTCTATTCATAGCTGTTTATGGCATTAATGTGGATTTAAATGTTTGTATGTAATTATTTGAAACCGTAAATAGAACTAATTACGAGTATGCCCGTAGGAGAAAATAAGCTGATGATAGGAGTATGTAGCATATTGGGAAAAAGAAAGCGACCCACTTTTTACAATTTAATGCTTTGATTAAGAATCGAGCTATATTATAAAAATAAGAATTTGCCATTATCTTTTAAAAATTCCAACCGTGAGTCCCGATTTTCGACCACTTTTTGTAGCAATTGGGGCCATAAGTCAGCAATTAGGCGACTAGTATTCTTTTTCAAAGTGTCGATCGTCTCTGGCTTATCTTAGGCGTAGTAAAAAAACAAAAAAAACAAACTCTAATTTTATATTCCGTCTAATTTCTTCACTTTCCAATCTATGAGATATAGAAAAGAAATTCAGATAGAATCATTAACTGAGAACAATACATCCTTGTGTTTAAGATCAGTTAAATCGGATCAATAATTCTCTTACTACCAATTTTCTGAGAAAATTAACACTAGAAATGTATATATGTCTTGTTTACATTTAGCCAAGTCCACAACCGTCCTTTACATTTAGTTAAGTCAACAACCTTTTTTACATTTTATGCGGTTAATGACCCCATTTTTACATTATGTGAGGTCAAAGACCCTATTGTTTACATTAAGCTAAGTCCACAACCTTTGTTTACATTTAGCCAAGTCAACAACTTTCATTTACATTTGAGGTCACTGACCCTTTTTTTACACCTTATGGTATCAATGACCCCTTTATTTACATTATGAGGTCATTGACCTTTTTTACATTTTACAGAGGTCACTCATTTACTTAGATATATTCACGGCATTTGGCGGTATTTTCTAAGGAAGTAATGCAATTATCGAAGGAATTGCGTTGATTCAAATTACATCACATTGTGGCCTGAGAGTCACCTAAGCACTGGCTAGTAATGGAATCTGCTTTTCTATTATAGAGTCAGCTGGCAACCAACTTCCGCTGAAGTCACCTTGTGCTTTCCACATCAAATCGTATCTAGGCATGAGACTACTCTAAGCACTGGTCAGGCTCAGTGCCGGTTTTACTTATATAGAGCCAGCTGGCAGCCAACTTCCCCTGAAGTCACCTTGTGCTTTCCACATCAAATCGTATCTAGGCATGGGACTACTCTAAGCACTGGTCAGGCTCAGTGCCGGTTTTACTTATATAGAGTCAGCTGACAGCCAGTTTCCCTTGAGGTCACATCACATTGAACCGTAAGAGACCCCTGAGCACTGGTCAGGCACGGTGGCTGCTTTTCTTATATAGGCAAGCTGGCAGCTAACTTTCCCTAAAGTCACCCTGCGACTTCCACATCACATCATATCGGGCCGGTCAGGCTCGGTGCGGTCAGGCTCGGTGCCTGCTTTACTTACTATAATATATATAGAACCGGGTGACAGCCAGTTTACTAGGAGGTTTACCTCATGACTTTTAAATGAAATCACTTCAAGCAGTGAGAGTCAATAACTTGAATACCTCGTAATGTAAAACGTCAACCAGAGGAACGGAATCTAAGCAATTTTATTTCATTATACTCTATTACTCTACTACTCTACACTACTCTCTGTATGAGTTATAATACACTGAGCGACAAATTCAGCAAAAGATTTGTCAGAAAAATTAGAAAAACGAAAATCATTATACGGATACGTAGTATATGAGAGTTGCGGTAGTGTCGATCAGATTTTATCTATTAACCTTTTCGCCTGACCCATACTAAAAAAATATTCCCTGGGTTTTATTAAAGTACCTCACACACAATTACCAATCATATGGAGCAAAGTCAGGCGGATGTTCGGAAATTCTGATAATAGTCATATGAGGGCTAGAAAAGTGACTTCATATAACCTCACAAAAAAGTCCAGCGGTTGGAAATCGCACGATTTCAGTGATCAAGCCACAGACCTACGACGCAAGGTAATGCGCTCATCAAAAGTTGTATTCAATAAATTGATTGTTTCGTTGGCTGCATCGCATGTAGCGCCATTGATAACGTCCACATCAATATTCTAAAATTCAGGCAAAAAAGTATAAGTCATGGCTTTACAGCATACCCCATTGACTGTAATATTATGGTCGGCGTCTCAACACTAGCTTGTGGAATATCATCATTCCAAATGAGATCATTTTGTTTATTAGCATACAGATTCAACAAAAAGTGAGCTTCATCGCTGAACAAAATTTTCTTGCAAAAATCGGACTCAGTGACCATCACGTTTTGGGTTCATTCACCGAACGTGCGATGCCCGCAAAATCTTAAATAAGGTGGAAGGGCGCTGCTCTAATTGGTGCGACTGACGGCGGATGTCCTCAGTCGGTTCTACTTTGATATTCTGCTCTACAGCAGCAATTGCGTGTTCGTTGCATTCTGTACGGCGTATTACCTACTAGAATGAACCGCCAAACCGATCCAAAGTTGCTGGAATTACCAACTCTGCGCAACTACATAAGTAAATCGGCTTATTAGAACTTTAGATATAGTTTAACGTTTAAAATTTTACGTTAAAGTTTAACGGTCCAGTTGCCACGACGTCAGAAATAATTGCAATTTTGACAAATTCTAGCGGGGAGCTTATTTGAATATCTTCTTATTCTTCTTTACTGGTGTGGAAACCACTTATGCGGTTATAGCCGAGTTAACAACAACGCGCCAGTCGTTTCCTCTTTTCGGAAGGTGGCGCCAATTGGAGATTCTAAGCGAAGCCAGGTCCTACTCCATCTGGCCTTCTTCTGTCTCTGCTTCCACCGGCGGGAACTGCGTCGAATACGTTCAGAGCTGGAGTGTTTTCTTCTTCAAAGCTGGAGTGTTCACTTACATTCGCACGACAGACGACAAATATATATCTTCTTCTTCTTAATTGGCGTAGACACCGCTTACGCGATTATAGCCGAGTTAACAACAGCGCGCCAGAAAAAAGCCTCGTTTCTCTTTTTCGCTACCTGGCGCCAATTGGATAGTGTTTCTGACGTTTTTTATTAGTCGGTTAACGCACTTTTAGTGATTTTCAACATAACCTTTGTATGGGAGGTGGGCGTGGTTATTATCCGATTTCTTCCATTTTTGAACTGTATATGGAAATACCTGAAGAAAACGACTCTGTAGACTTTGGTTGACATAGCTATAGTAGTTTCCGAGATATGTATAAAAAACTTAGTAGGGGGCGGGGCCATGCCCACTTTTCCAAAACAATTGCGTCCAAATATGCCCTTCCCTAATGCGATCCTTTGCATTTACCAAAATTTCACTTTAATATCTTTATTATATGGCTTAGTTATGACAGACTTTATTGGTTTTCGGTTTCCGCCATTTTGTGGGCGTGGCAGTGGGCCGATTTTGCCATCTTCGACTTAGCCTTCTTGCATGGAGCCAAGGAATACGTGTACCAAGTTTCATCATGATATCTCAATTTTTACTCAAGTTACGGCTTGCACGGACGGACGGACGGACAGACGGACGGACGGACAGACGGACGGACAGACAGACATCCGGATTTCGACTCTACTCGTCGCCCTGATCACTTTGGTATATATAACCCTATATCTGACTCTTTTAGTTTTAGGACTTACAAACAACCGTTATGTGAACAAAACTATAATACTCTCGTTAGCAACATTGCTGCGAGAGTATAAAAAAGATTGTGTGAAAATTTCAAGTCGACAGCTCTCATGCGCTATTAGTTGATGGTTGAAGATGGAAATCACACTAGAGCTCGGACTTGAAGGACCTTTCTAATTACAAAACAATTCGAAATGCAGTTTTCAAACATGAAATTTATCTTAAGATTAAGTAATGAACAAATTTTTCATACGCAAAAGTTAAATACGGTCCAAACAAACCAGAGCACCCTGTTTCATGTTACCACCTAAGCATAATGACTTTGTAATTAACTCTTACGAAAATTCGGTCTAATCAATTTTAATCAATTTCAGGAGCAGAAGTCATTTATATCTGGCGAGACAAAAGCATTTGGCTGAATACATATGTATATACATGTACATAAATAAGTGTATGTGTATATGTGTAGATAAGTAGATATGTACAAACAGTCTTCTTAGAATGTTAAAAGCAGGCAATGTTGCTTTAATATATTTCAAGGATATAGTCCGCGATATGTCTACATGCATAGATCCTTATGTATTTGGAAACATACATATATGTATGTATAACGAGGAAAATGTATATTTATTTATATGCAAATACATAGATGTATGTATGTATGTAATATGAGTGCTTACACCTTCTTCTTATCTTGCCACAAACATGATAGTAACGAAGTTCAATTAGAACAAACAACAGGACTCAAATTAACACGGCAACCACACATACATATGTACATACAAACATACATATGTATGTATGGATATATGTATGTCTGTTCACGTGCTCATTAAAGGGATGTTACGAGCACGCATCAAACCCCGCGTGTACTTGGGCATGCATGCATGTACATACATATGTATGTATGTATATACATATGAACATATGTATAACTAACCCTTACGAGTAAATGCCGCAGCTTATGTACTACGCATATTTCCCCTTTTCAGATAATTTCCAATGAGCCCACAGCGCCGCAGATAATTTATACGGCTTCCTTGTATGTGTTTGGCTAAGCACACGCACATTAGGGGAGGCGCATTATATACTTATTTATATACATATTTGTATGCTATATATGGTATATATATATGTATATATACAAGCATGTGTGTAAATGTCTATTTCAGTTAGAAAGTGCGTGAGTCGCGCCAAGAAAAGGGTTAAAAATCTGCGCTGCGCCACTACCACCCCCAGCGCCGTTGGCGACCACATGAAAAGCGTTGCCAGATGTGGCACAAACGCTATTTATATTAGTAAACACGTACAAAGCACAACAAAACGAGACCATAATACCCTTGACAGGTGTTTTTTTATAACATAAAGTGAATAAGAAAATCTTTATCTTGATTTTGATCGATGATTTGTATGGCAGCTATATGCTATTGTGGTCCGATCTGAACAATTTTTTCGCTGATAATGATATTGCTTTATATAATAATTCATGCCTAATTTCGTGACCATACGTTGACAAACAATAAAGTTTTCTATACAAGAGCTCGATTTTGTTCAATCAGTTTGTATGGTGGCTATATGCTATGGTTGTCCGATCTTAACAATTCTTTCGGAGATTGTACTGCTGTTTTGAGTAATTCTTCTTTGCAAATTTCGTGAGGATACCTTGACAAATGAAAAAGTTTTTCCTACAAGGACATGAGTTTGATCGTTCAGTTTGTAAGGTAGCCATATGATATAGTGGTCCGATTTAAAAGATTTCTACGTAGATTACATAATTGCCTTAGGAAATAATCCGTAACGAATTTCGTAAAGATATCTCGTCAAATAAACAAGTTGTCCATTCAAGAACCTCATTTTGATCGTTCAGTTTGTATGCCAGCTATATGCTATAGTGGTCCGATATCGCTGGTTTCGACAAATGAGCAGCTTCTTGGTTCTAAAAGGACGTGTGCCATATTTTAGATCCATATCTCAAAATCTGCGTGACTAATTCACGTAAATACAGCGGAACATGTTGAATCGACTCAGCGCGACATGCTCAGCTCCGCTGTCCCATTCAGGATGTTACCAATTCCGTAGCCGGCTTATGTACACCGTTCAGGGTATAAAAAACAGCGCAATTTTCTTAAGTAAAGTTTTAGAAAAGCAAAATTCGGTTTCGCTTTGTCTGCTTGTCTTCAAAGAAAGCGGATACTTGGTGGGGGGCGTTAACGCAGGATGTGCGGCATTAACGCAACGAGCTGTCAAGTATACATATACTTACATACATATATACAAGTGTAAAAATGTTTCAATGTGTGTGTTTACTGAAAATGTTCCTCTTGCGGCCATTATGAATTCATGTGACTGCTTTCGGCTGCATTAAGCCTTTTCCTTGGGTCCACCACGTCCACAACTTGGTGTCTTAGGCGTACTAAAGAGTTGTTGTACTTAGTTGTTTTGCTTGTCTCTACCACGAAATCGTATGCACAACAATTATGACAACAAAATTTTCGGAAATTATGCGCACATTATTTGTGTCGTCTGTGTTTTTAAACGCTCGCAACATGTTGCTACGGAGTATTATAGTATAGTTCACCTAACGGTTGATTGTTGCAGCTATGGTAAAACTAAACGAGATTGACATAGACTTCGGCCGGGAGTAGAAATTGAAATATCTTGCTAGAACTTGGTCATGGTCGGTATTTGATAGAGGAGGAACTGAGATGAGTTGAATTTGGGAAGACTGCATGACCGTGGTTCTGTCCTTCCATCCATAGAAGCGATAAGTTGAGTAGAAATTGATATATATTGCTAGAACTTGGTCCTGGTTGGTTTTTTTTATATAAGAGGAATCTAGATGAGTTGAATTTAGGGAGACTTTAAGTCCGTCCTTCTGTTCGTCCATCCGTAGAAGCACTAACTTGAGTAGACATTGAAATATCTTACTAAAACTTGCTCCTATTGGTATTTGATATAGGAAGAATGGAGATGAGTTGAATTTGGGGAGACTTAAAGTACGTTCTTCTGTCCATCCATCCGAAGAAGCGTTAACTTGAGTTGAAATAGAGATATCATGTCATAACTTGATCTTGTTTTTTATTTGATGTAGGGGGAATCGAGATGAGTTCAAATTGGGTTGACTGTATGTTCGTCCTTCTATCTGCCTATTCGTAGAAGCTATAACTTGAGTAGAAATTGAGATCACTTTCTATAACTTGGTCGTAGTTGCTTTTTGATATAGGAGGAATCAAGATGAGTTGAATTTCGGGTGACCGTCTGTCCGTCCTTCGGTCTTTACATCCGTAGAAGCGATCACTTAAGAAGTAATTGAGATATTTTGCTAGAACTTGTTTCTGGTCGGTATTTTATATAGGAGGACTTGAACCATTACGATACTCCATAAATCGAAAACTTTCGAAACTATCTGTGGTTTGAAAAAATTTTATGATAAACCCATCCACTCGCCATGTAATACTACGTTGAAAACATCTAAAAGTCGGAAACACAGCCAAAATGCTACGAATATACAATGGGCTTGGCACCATCCATCTTTATTTGAAATCTCATATCTCCAGAACGGCTCGAACAATTTCAATCAAATTAGGTACATCCCATCATCTTGACATTCCTAGAACATTCAAGGTATGCCATTGCTCACACAAATATTTTCTAAATCCTTCCATAAACTTTCAAGCCCATAGATACCGATTATATTGAACTTAGGGACGATCTTTACGATAAGTGAAATTCTTCAACAAAAAATCAAAAAATTTTCTTAGCGGAATCAATTTTCTGGTGCCGCAACATTCAGAATGTTGGAAAAGGCTGTCGGTGATAATTGTTGTCGCGAGCAAGTATTTTTTATTGATACAAATCATTCAAAGAGAGTCGAGAACGCATTGACGACGAACCACGTCCAGGACGGCCATGATCATCAACTGAAGATCAATACGTCAGTAAAATAAAGGGTTTGGCGCTTGAGAATCGACGATTAACAGTCAGAGGTCTTACTAGCTTCTTTGGAATATAGGAAGAATCAGTTAAAACCATATTGAGAGATCATTTGGACCTAAGAAAAGCGAAATCACGATTGGATCCAAAATCACTCAATTTTTTCGAAAAACAGCATCAAGTTAACGTCTGTGAAACAATGCCTTCTGACTACCAGACTGACATAACACGTATTATTACTGACGACGAATCTTCGATCTAAGCTTACGACCTAGAAATAGACGATCAGTCGGTCAAATACCGTGGCAAAGGTGAGCCGAAGCCGAAAAAACCACGTCAAAGCAGGTCGTGCCAAGGTTATCTTGACAGTTTTCTTCGTTTATCGAGCTGCGGCGCAATTCGAATTCTTTCCGACTGACCAAACCGTCAGTAAGGAGTGAGTGCTTGAGTGTTATGCCTCGCTTGCGCTAAGCTATTCGTAAAAGTTCGGAGTTGTGTGCCGACTTTTCGGTTTTTTTTTTTAATATCCGAAAATTGCGAATGTTCGGCTGCAACCGTGCTTAGCACTTGCTTACTTGTTGCTGTTGTTGTTATTGTTGCTGTTTGTGCTTGTTTACTGCCATCAGTGACGTTGGAGATTTTAAATATTTCATTTGCTGCAGCAGAAAAGTTATAAGCTCCACGGCGTAAGTCTGATATCGATTTTTTTCGTGATTATTTCGCTTGAAACACCATCTTAAATAATTAAAATTAATGACATACGCAATGAAAACGATACCGCAGAGCCAGCGAATTAATTTCCAGTTGCCGCTCGTGCGCGCTGCGTCCGAAATGCGGCTGCGTGTGTGCTTTACGTGGCAGCAGGCGCCGGCATAAAATCATTTTCATAACAAAAAGTTCGAATGAAATCGCGCAAATACGCAATTTTACGCACCTTTTAATTTCAACTACAACAAATACAACAAAAAAGTATATTTTTACACAGTACATACTAGAGATATTGCAGCTTCGGCAGCTGCCATGCTAGAGCGCACTTCCGATATACCATACATACTGTACATATACATATGTATATTACAAATATAACCTCGTTATTTCCCGCCTAGCTGCCGAGTGTCATTGAAAATTTGCATATTTTTACTATTTTTAATTTTTTTGCTTTCAGTTTTTTTCGTCGATCACATATCACCCTTCCGTGCTTGCCGTCTATTACCCAGCTACCCAGCGCTTTTTTCAAGCATATCTATCCCTTCTAATAAAGGAATTTCTACTCTTCACAGCATACACACGATATTTTCCTCATATTCTCATGCCATGTACTTACACACATACTATCATACACATATACAAACATACACACATACTATCATACATACATCCACACATCCATAAGCATCCTTGCTTCTCTTGTGTAAAGGTGGCAAGCTGCGTTTTTCATATGCAAATTAGCGGTACTTTGAAATTCGAAAATTGGAAATTTGCCGAAATCGTAATCCATTTTTTGTTCGGTATCGATGATTTATCACGTACGACGATCGTTTAAGCGGTTTAGTTACACGCACGCAGGTTCAGCCATAAATTTGTGCCATAAATGCATATAATAACGGTATAGCGTATGCATATACGCACTCGGTTATGTACGGATTGCGTTAAGTGGGTTCGAGATTTGGAAAAATTTGGAGCTATACGCAAATCAACACAATGCAAATCTTAATCAAAGGTTATAAAGACCATTGTATTCTTGAAAATGCCCAAAGATTCGAATATATGTATGTATGTATATAGATTAGTGTTCTTATACAGTCCAGATGATATGTTTACCCTCAAGTATTAATCTTTGCCCGACATACCCAAAATAAGATATATATCTTCTTCTTTATTGGCATAGACACCATTGAGAAGGAGAAAAAGAAACATTCCTCCCCAGGGTTGTGCGCTGGGTTTGGGACCTGCCACGTAAAGAACAGCTACAATGAAAAGATAAGATACATATACTCATTGAGATATTGGATGCCCTCAAATCTAGAAACTCAATTTATGAGCTCAAGCTCCTTTTTGTGTGAGCGAAATTTTCTCGATAAAAAATCGCATCCTTTTCACTCTTTTGTTAGATTAGAATGAGAAAAATCGGACTCTCTATATACTTATGTATTGTTTGCTCAGTGAAGAAGTAAAGCAACATAAACAAATAAAAACTGAGTCTCTTTTTTCTGTTGGTCAACAATATCCTTTGGGTTAAACGTGGTTACCTGCGATGACCTAACCGTACGCTCTCTAGAGCACAACGGTTCATAGAAATACCTTGATCAAAGCCATTGTTTGGTGCTCCAGCATTATTTGCTACAAATTGGTATAATGGAATGAACATTTAATTGCGTCTTTGTCGTGTTCGGGGCCCATCTTCAACATATGCCGTACACTGGATCCGACACCCGGCTTTGAGCCACAATGCGACTCCATATTGAACTGCTGCAAGGTCTGTTCCCCTCGCATGTGGGTTTAAACTACAGACACCACGAATCTCGATGTAGAACTGACCGCAATGAGCAGAATGGAGTTAACTCCAAGCGCTTACTATCCATGCTACCAAAATTAAGTCTCCGTTCACAGCTTGTACTCGAAACTACTTCCAGTTGAATACCCATTCCATTCCTGATTGGTGACTTTTGTAGCTTGAACTTCAAAAGCTTTTCATTAGTTGAAATCTCATTCAAAGTGTTACAATTTCTGATCAGCTGAATATTATAGCACTATTATCTAACAAAGACCTTACAAAAGACATAGTACATTTTTGTGGTTTTTAGTGGCTTCGTACGACAGGCCGGCTTTACCGCGGATAAATTCTAATCAGGTGACCCGCTGGAGTATTTCTCTTGAACAATAGGCAACAGAAACTGAAAAATCTGAATCTTCACTTCCTTTTGGTCAGTAGACAAACAGAATTTACACTATCGGTGTATGCTTAGCTTTATGCTTCAGAAAATTTGCGAATTTGCCCACTCCGATTAGAGTCGTACGAATGTCAATCTAAGCTAGGCGCATTCTACAGTTGGAAACCGTTTCTGCTCCTCCGTCAGTTGATAAAATGTTTCCGAGGTAGCAGAAACTGTCGACGAAAAAACATCAAACTCTCTCAGCATAGAAATGTAAAAAATGTGGTCAAGCTACTTTATAATATGAGGCGAAACCGCTAGAGTTTAGGATGTGTAGTTCTATGTAACACACCTATGAAAATTGATAGAAAAAACCCTCAAAAATAAACAAAGCGCATTGAGCCAGTAAAAAATTTGTTGCCAATGTCAGTTGTGGCTACGTCTCCTAACAAACATAAACACAATCTTTGGTCAATAGCCGTAAGGAGAAGCTTTTGCTACTGTCTCTAAAAACTTAATAATTCCTGACTTGAAAGACTCTAAAATACTAAAATTCAGTTATCACAGCTTGTATTGGACTTACAGGATTTTGTTATTACCTAAGAATTTCTCCAAGAACTCACTCGTCATGATTGTGATGAACTGTGGATCAGCCATAAATCATATGATCTAAGAAAAACCATATCCCTCAACATTGAATCTAAGAGACCTGGCAACTTTGATACTAAATATTTAAAGCAATTTCTAATTCTTGTAAGTGGCTGAACAAACTGCTTCATCAATCCTAGCGTTTAGTGAAGCCGTGCTAGAAGAACTTTAGAGGAGGCCCCAAAAGAGGCATGAAAACCTTTTGGTCCAGTGACTTGCTAGGTCTCTACTTTTTCATATACAAAAAAACGCAAGAAAATTTGATAAGCCCAGATTGTTTACCAACTTTTTTTTGGAATTCACCGCGCACTTGCCGACTGTGATCTTTTTTTTTTTTTAATTTGTAAAGAAGCAATGCTAAATTTTTGTAAATTTCATTTAAGTGTACGAAATAACCCACAGGAATGGAAGCAGCGAAACCGCCATTATGAAGCTGAACTGCTTCAAGCCATCTTTTTTACGAATCTACGAAAATCTGCCACTGTAACGGATTGTATAAGATCTCAAATGTTTTCACAAAATTTTCCAGATTGATAACATAAACCAGCTCGTTTACTAGGACAAAGTAGGAAGTGATCTGCTATTCACGATATCTAAACCAGAAGGCAGGCACTTCTAGCAAAAGTAAGTTGCTGCTTTTTAGCCTTAATCAAAGCAACTCAGCAGCGTTTTAAGGACGATTCAAGTCTCTCACCAAATTATTGTGCTCATGCCGGGAAACAATTTCGATCTACTGTCATCTTCAAATTCAAAACTTGACTTGTCAACGGGTTCAAGTACAACACGATGTTTGTCAGAATTCAGAATATCTTCTGCAATTTTAGGGGCCTTAGACATTGGTACTTCGATCCCATGAGGAATAATCCCACTAGCTGATGAATTTTTTGAGTATTTCTTTAGGATTCAGAACACTTAAGTGCATATAAATCAGTTAAAAACATTCAGACAGCATTTTTGTGCCAGATCTGTGTTACGGAACACCTTGTCTATAAGATTTTTTTGAAAGAACCAGCTTTCACCTTAGAATGCTATGATTTGATGCTTATAAAACTCGACTTGAGTTAACTTTTAGGTTAGAAAATTATATATTCCAGTTAAAAGTAATCGCTTTTAATCTTAGAACAAATAATATATTTGCTTTCTGATGAAGTCATTTACTTATTTATAGCGGTATAATAAGGCATATATCTTTGCTTTATAATATTCATTTGTTCTATACTTAAGCTATTATTAGATAAAGAGCGAGCTACGCCTGCTGCTACAAATCCCCAATCCACAACGAGAGTGGAAATAGCAGAATTGAAGAATGGCAATAAATCTGCGCTTTGGAAACGTAAACAACTATTGTGCGATAAATTGGCAGTGAAAGCATATTAATTTTAATATGGCAACCAATGGCAGGAAAAAATTGAATTCAGCAACTGGAGCGCGCATATTAAATGGAATGCATGGCATGGCAACCCAAACAGGATGCTGGGGATGAGCGGCAAAGGCGATTTGCCAGCGCAGAATGCGAGTAAGAGACTAATAATTCTTCATACTTTTTACAGTTGCTGACGAATGGCAGCAAAAATTAATGGAGAATACTTGTAAGCGATCAAACGGCGGAAGCGGAAGTGCGCGAAAATAGTATATAATACTTTGGGTACTTAGAAATAAGTAACGGTTTATGAATTATATGTAGTCAGGACGCTATTTGAGGGAGTAAAAAGTAAAGAATCGACAATGGCACAATTTGCAAGCTTAGTTGAGAGCTAAGACAACTGACAACTAGCATTTGATTTATAAATACTTGACATAAATTTATGCGGCACAAGGCGGGGGAAAAGCGAACAGCAACAAACGTAATGGTTGTTGCAAGAAACATGGCCGGAGATATATATTTATTTTTTGTGAGTTTTTTCTACGCTTTTCTGCGACGCTTCCCACTTGCGAATGGCGCCATAAATTATACACTCTCGAGTGCACACCCTTCCGCGTGCATAAACGCTGCCGCCATGTGACTACGCAAGTGGAAGCCGTAAGGTTGCGCGCATCATATGCATGTGCAACTAAATGTGGCAATAACTGTGTAGCATATATGCCATATCATGCGAGCATGTGAGGGGGTGAAAAATATTGCAACAGCAACAAATATGGCGGCCTGCCAAAGCATATAGCAATTGCGTTCAAAATCGAAGTTAGCAAAGTGTGAGGCAGGCGAAGGGTTGCGCTTTGTGATGCTGTGCCACGTGTGGCAAATATAAATATGCGAATACATAAAGCCATATGCCGAGGTTGCGGCGTATGTGGCATATATGTAAAAGCACCCACGGCAAGAAATTGCCCGAGGGTGTCGCCAATGCCACATATGTACGAGTATATATAATATTTATATATTTATAAGGCCTCAAATAACCCCATGCGTGGCGGCAGCACAAAGCACATAAGCCGAAAAACGAGATTTTACACAGGCAACTCACAAAATTTTTGTGCGAAAACAACGTTTTTGTTTTCACCTTCGAAAATAAACCGCTTTTTCTACATACATCTACTTCCTCTACTTCTAGTTCCTCTGTTTCTACTTCCTCTGCTGCTACTTTCTCTTCCTCTCCCACTTTCGTTTCCCGCCCTTCGCGCATACTTAAAATTCTACCATTTCTTTTAGCATCCAACTTCACGAAAAATTAATTCCTTACCCCCAAACCACGCGCGCGATTGTTGTCTCCACTTCAGTCGCTTCAGCCGTAGTGTGTGCCGCTTAACCCACACTCAACCTGCGCCGCTCCAAAAGCCAAAAAAGTAAGAAAAAGCCAGCCTTAGCACCCGTCGCACTTAACTGGCTTTTATTAGTGTTTGTATTGAACTCACTGCTCCCTCGATTTTGACGTGGTATTTGGCTACTCGCACTCTGCACTTGCTGGCTGTGAAATTTATGCTCGGCAGACGCACATATTTGAAAAATTAACGACCTTTGACGGATGGCAAACCTCAGCGTCGGCGCTGCAACCTTCGCTCGCTGGCTAAGCAGTCAAAGATACTGACGAATTATTGCTGGCAATTTGTTTTCGGCATACTTAAAAATATATATTCGACACATTAAGACGCTCAGCAGCATTTCCTCATGGCATAAATGTTAAGGGATTGCCGCAGCGTTTATGTGCCTTGAAGTCTTCAACATTTTGTCTCAAGTATTGAGTGGTATGTGCTGCGCTGAAAGAAATGAAATTGATTTTAATTTGTGGCAGCATATTAAAAAATCTATGAAATTTATATTGTATATTTATTGCTTGCCATTTAACGGCAATCAAAATACTAAAATGCTTGAGAGTGGACAGGGTATGGGCAAAGCAAAACTCCTGACATCATAACTACTTTAGAAGTTATATTTGATAATATGTGAGATTAAAATCCATTACCCAGCTTTGGAGAATGTTTTAGCCCCTTTCTGAATATTCACTAAAATGACAAAATGCAATCAAAATAAGAAAAAAAACCTTAACGCCAGTCGCCCTTCACAAATAAAGCAGTTTCCACACCAGAACTTAATTTTGATCTGCCAGCTTGTATGGCAGCTATTTGATATAGTGCTCCGATCTTAAAAATTAGATTGGACAGCAATGTCTTTGATAAAAAGTCTTGCACAATTTCGTGAAGATATCTCGTCAAATAAAAAAGTTTTTCATACAAAGACATGAATTTGTTCGTTCAGTTTGTATGGCAGCTATATGCTATAGTTGACCGATTTGTTCAATTTGTTCAGGGATTATAGCGTTGTTTTGGAAAATAATCCTTGCTAGATTTTGTGAAGATAGCTTGTCAAACAAAAAAGTTTTTCATACAAAGACATGAATTTGTTCGTTCAGTTTGTATGGCAGCTATATGCTATAATTGACCGATTTTGAAAATTTCTTAAAATAGCAAAGCATTGTCTGGAAAATTAATGTACGCTAAGTATCGTGAAGATAGCTTGTCAAACAAAAAAGTTTTTCATACAAAGACATGAATTTGTTCGTTCAGTTTGTATGGCAGCTATATGCTATAGTTGACCGATTTGTTCAATTTGTTCAGGGATTATAGCGTTGTTTTGGAAAATAATCCTTGCTAGATTTTGAGAAGATAGCTTGTCAAACAAAAAAGTTTTTCATACAAAGACATAAATTTGTTCGTTCAGTTTGTATGGCAGCTATATGCTATAGTTGACCGATTTTGAAAATTTCTTAAGGTATCAAATCATTGTCTTGGAAATTAATCTACGCTAAATATGGTGAAGATATCTGCACAATTGAAAAACTTTTCCATACAAGCACTTGATTTCGATCGTTCAGTTTGTATGGCAGCTATATGTTATAGTAGTCTGATATCAGCGGTTCCGACAAATAAGCAGCTTCTTGCAGAGAAATGATCTTGTGCAAAATTTCAAAACGATATCTCAAAAACTGAAGGCTAATCCTTCGCGTATATACGGAAAGAGAGACGGATAGACGGACTGTCTTTAGCCATGTCGGCTTAGCTCTTCACGTTGCACATGAATATAAATATTTTACAGGGTCCCCAACGTTTCCTTTTAAGTGTAACAAATTGGGCAACTTATACATTCTGTTCAGAGGCTTAGAAAAGCCCGAAAAATTATATATGGGATATTTTTCTGTACAAAGTTGACTCATGGTTATTCAGCCACCAAATCTCCTCGTATTAGATGCAATATAAGAGTTATATTCAAAATAACTCAGACTGAAAGCACATACCATTCCTTTCAAATCATTTTATTTGCTTAATCAGCATTCAGCAGTAATTCAGGTTCTTCAGCCATCAAATCTCCTCAGATTAGGTTTTATGTAGGAGTTATCTTCAAAAATAACTAAGACTGATATCACATACCATTGTTTTTAATACATTTTAGCCGCTTATTCAGCATTCAGCACTAATTCAGCTTGACAACTTAAGTTTAGCTGAATAAAGCACTGAATGTCGAAATAAGGTGGTATAAGATAGAAAATAATTGAGGTTTTGCACTGCGACCTGTGGTTTAATAAGCCCTCTCCTATATCACACAAAAGGTCCAACACACTGAATAATTCCAGGAACTTGCTGGGTGCGCTTGAGGTGATGTAATCTCTATCCATGTAAATGGCTCCTAAAGCTTGAGCCTGCTTCTATATTCTAAGCATTATCTATGAAATACTTATCTTTAAAAAAATATAGAAGACTGAAATCCCATACCATTCTTTTCAGTATATTTTGCTTTCCAACTTTTGTTCAGCCTAACAGCTCAATTTTAGTTGAATAAAACGCTGAATAATAAAATTTCAAAAAAATCTGAAAAATTATGTAAATGTATGATCCTTACATGGGTGGCTCAATATGTCGCAATAAATATAAAATTTTTCATCTAAAGTCATCGTTTTCTTTGCCTTTCGCGCTGAATACGAGTACTTAGAGCTTAAAAATTTTCTATGCGCTTCAATCCAGACTTTCTTTTTCCAGAGCATTAGATGTTCTCTATAACTTAGTTCAATCCTTTTTATTGATTTTATAATTACGTAAACGATTTTGGACAAGACCACATCGGGGTGCCCTTTACAGCTACTATATGTATCCGAGTCTTTCGGATATAGCGAGTTTTGGGGGGAGGTTCGTCAATTGCCGAATCCGTCCTTAGTCTCCAACAGGTGCGAGTCGAGCACGATATGTGGGCTGAACTTGTACCAATGGTTTTCACTAAGGTCACTTTGTGGCACGATCCGAACAATTTTTTATAAAGATTATAGCGTTGGCTTGAACAGTCAACAGTTCGTGCTAAATTCTGAGAAGCCATCTTGTCAAATTAGAAAGATCTCCATACAAGAACTTGATTTTGATCGATCAGTTTGTATAGAAATGGATTCCAGAACCCCTCGGTTCGATCGGGGGTTACAACAATTGAAGAGCTTCTTGGAGAGAAAGAAACGTGTGCAAATTTCAGATCAATTTCGCAAAAACTTAAGGACTACTTCCCGTAATCCTATAGTACTCTGATCCGAACGGCACTTACAACAAACGATCATTATTGGAGAGAAAAGAGGGAGTACGAAATTTCAGATTGATATCAAAATCCGAAAAACTGAGATACTAGGGATTCGTGTATATACAGAGAGACGAACGGACTGACAAGGATTTAATTTTGATGCAGACAGACGGAAAGATGGACGGACCGACAGACAGACGGGCGTGACTACATAGTTATATTATATATGCTGACTAAGATTGATTTGTAACTAGAACCTTTGTCCAATCCCCGGTATATGGCTGAGGCTGGGACTGATGACTGTTGACTGATCGAAGAGTCTCATCGACGATGTTAAATCTTACGAAATTCTTGTTAAGGAATTGGTCGTTTGTTTAGATTATCTTCTTCCTTGCGACGCTCTTTAAATTCGCTTACAGTCATCGACTAGTTAATTACTATTTACAAGGCTTTACTCCGCTTTTAGTTCGTTGGATTCTTATTATGTAGTAAAAATCTTAATAAATTGTAGGTGATGTCAATAAAGTTGTCGACTAGGGTTTAAGTAGATAACTCTACAAATGAGTTGAGAATTTTTTCAGCGATGTTCTTAAATATTTCTGAATTTCAGTCCGAAATTTCATTATTGCTTAAAAGTGATATCAATACTTTCGTTATAAAGATCTATAAGCAAATTATTGTCTTCATTCTTTAAACTTCATTTAAATAGTAAACTAACTGCCAGAAGATAGCGAGCGCCATAAAAAAACTCCCTACCTTTACCATATAACACCATATACCTTACCGTATACCATTATACTTCTAAGGATGCTTCACAAAACTTTCCAAAAAACGCGAAAATATCAACGGAAACGAAAGTAAATAAACCTTTCAAGTGAAGAGTCGAAGAGAAATCAACAACAAAAAAACAAAGTTCGTCGATTTGGCTGCTTGGCCGAAGAAAGTCAGGGCCACGGCGTGCGGTTGGGATGAGCAGAAACTTTAAAGTCGGTGGTGTGAGCGCAATGCTAAACGAAGGCATTTCACTAAGAAATATACAAAATCAGTTAAATTCGAAATCAAATTGGGGTGTGCAAGATACCCCCTGCCACGGCCCTCTTTGATTATTTTCAGTATCCTTGCATTTATTTTCCAAACAGGACACTCTTAACGCACTCGACGAGTGTTTTCTTTTGATGATGTGCCCGAACTTAAAGAACCTTTGCGCCCGCAAAGTAACTACAGCGAAAGTTGCCAGCGACATACCATGCGGTTCTAACGGTTTTCCGATTTTATTTTTATAAATTTTATCGAAAAAACGAAGCAACACGAAGGCGGGAGGGCAACAGCAGCAGCAGCACTCAACTTAGATCAACATGAACACCTTCACAATGACAACTTCGGTGTTGTTTACTTTACTTTATCAGCGGACAAACAAAAAAGCGATGCTGGAAGCTGAAGCAACTTGAATAAAGGAAGCTGCAGCAGCAAGCCATAAATAGCACATTGAAGGGTCACCCCTAGAAGCGCCCGCTGACGGACATTCAAATGTGTTTTTATTGATCCGCCGCGCTGTGCGTCTCTCGGCGCGCTTGCTCCACAAAGCTGCCATCAACGCACTAGCCCAGAACGCTTTCTTTTGACGGCTGACGCATACAGCTTATGGCATGGCGTCCGTTGGGGCGGATGCATGTAATGTCCTTTGGCTTCGTTTATGTTCTTTTTTCTAATATCCGGCGGTGATAACTTGAATTATTGGTTTGGTTTGGCCGCGAGCCATGAACATGAGAGGCACACATCAGCAGTGCGCTGCGCTCAAAATGAAGGCAATTTTATTTCCTATTTCTTCCGTGAGCATCTTTGCATGTCCTGGCCACATCAGTCAGTAAGTCACCTGGCGAGTTCTTTCTGTTTGCCCTTCATCCGCCAATCTTTCAATCTATTTTTGTGCTGTGGATGGCACCAATATCACAGCAATATAAAAACTGAAATCGTGGTTTAACTTTACATATATAAATACATAAGTATATAAAACTTCTCTCAGAGGGTTGGTCAGTCGATTGTTAATCGTTACTAGGCAGCTCTTGCCGGCGATTTATAGGCATTAGATAAGCGGCTCGTGCTTAGTTGCATACAATTTTCTATTGAAATGTAAATGTAGTTAAGTGAATCGGAAGAATAAGCAAAGTCATGTATCCCCGGAGAGTGTGAAAAGATTGGCTGCCGAAAAATAATCTTTAAAATGCATCTATTTAATGAGATATGCCACTTTTGTTGGTTTAATATCGACTTTATTGTTGTTGCAGCACAAATTGCTCAGCAAATCATTTGGGAGTACGCAATACAGTGATCCAATTCATATACCAGGTTGTCTTCAGGATATTACAGGTGGTAAGGTACGGGTTGGTTGTCATCGAAGTCATCTACCCCTAGGCCCAGGAAACGTGCTGTTTCGACAGTTCGCTAGGGAGCGGAGTATTAAATGAGTGGGGTTCGCTGGGCATGCAAATCGGTGGTTAGAGTCATGCGAGGTCGTCTCTGGATAAGTGGAAGATTAACCTGCTACAATAACCAGAATGAAGTTGAGCAAGGCTCACTCAAGATCTTCGGCGCAACTCGAGCTCTTTGTCCGAAATGGGCGGTGATTTGACACCAAGTACGCCGTTTACTGGAAGGTGTTTATGGCGCCACTGTTAATGGTGGTCAGTGCTTGTCTATTGTTTCTGGCGTCCGAAGTTTGGTCGGCTTCACACCAAACCAATTTCGTCTACGTAATCAAGGAAGCTCGGTTTTAACCGCGCAAACGGTACAGAAGAAGAAGAGGAACTTCAAGTAGAGAACTGCAGGGATGGTTTCTGCGAAATCATTACAACAGAAACTGCTTGGAAAATAATGCATAATGATATTTGACCGGAAGCATGCGAGCCCCACTATATAAATATTAAACAGATGTTGAAACTGCCTGTAGTCGTTCGAAGTGTAGTATTTTGCCACCCGATCATATCGTTACTGCATGCTTTATGACCGACCGGCCGATTGCCTTGCATATTGCCAACAAGGTTTCTTAATCTTTTTCTCAGGAGCTGCTGACTAGCAATTTAAGGATTTGACTGCGGCTCTGTACTTTGGCGGTAAACGCTTGAGATGTGGAGAAGCACAGTTGACAGTCGGAATTTAACGCCATCGTCTATAACTGTAAGATCCATACGTAGGTCTTCGTTATGTGGTCGGATAGGCAGTATGGGTTCAGGAAGGAACGCAGTATAGATAATGCATGGTTTCATGTCCAGATTGCTGTTAGAGATAATGTCAACAAATATCAATAAATATGTCCTTGGCATGCAAGGTCTAACCGGAGACTTAATTCTGGTATCACGGGAAGCTGGAGTTCTTCGAGCTCGCAACAACCTGCTCATGCGGACTTGCCCTTCAGTATCGTGGGGGTTATGGGTGAAACCCGAATGCGGTAAGAATTAACACTTTGTGAGTTGAATGTGGTGTTGCATTGCAACCGGGTGTCGAATCCAAAGTAAAGCAGAGGTTTTAGATGGGGCTCGGACCCTACCAAGATGGTTAGTGTGTCCATTCCACACTGCCAGTAGGCACTGAAAACGCCTGGCATTTTTAGGGCGCTAATCAACCCAGTGATTTGATCGGTGTACTTTTGAGCGCCGTCGTCAGCAGGCTCCTTGCAGAGAAGAAGCGAGAAAGACCAGCAAGACAGCTGGTTACTTTCGAGCACATGCCACCGCTTACGTTGCCTCAAACGGAGAAGACAGCGGAAACGGAATATCCTGTTATTTCTCTACACAGTACATAGGATTGCCTACCGTTCAGATAGTTCGCCCTGGATAGAGCGTCGATTGTTAGATAAATAAAAACCCTTGTTCCTATTGACAAAATCTGGGATCGATTTTAACAAACTTTTTTAGAAGAAAAATTTTCACTAGCAAAATCATTCGGCATATACATAAATAGGTGCCAATCACTTAGCGTCCGGACTATAAGCATGAAACTCCGAACGAAGCGCTTGGAGCGCTAGACGAGTCACTCTCGGGATTGGCGTTGTCTTAATGGGGCGTTATTCTTCTCCTATTAAGCAAAGCTGTCTTCTTCTGTGCGTATACTTTCATCGCATCCAAATGTTGATAGTACTGGTCGGAATTGAGAGTTCAATTCCCTGCCAATCCCGCCAAACACATAGCAAAATCTTCCAGACCGTTAATCCTGACTTGACCCATCATGTTTGCTGACTCCCTGCAATACGATCACGACCGTTTTTCAAGCACTGCAGTTTAATGAATGGAATTTCGCGAATTTCGTGAAGATATCTTGTCAAATAACGAAGGTTTTAATACGGGGATTAATTTTTGTGGTAGTGGTCCGATATCCGACAAAAAAGTACTTTTTTATATAGAAGAGGACATATGTAAAATTTCAGATCAATATCTCAAAAGCTGTAAGACTACGAGTATATACAGACAGACGAATGGACTGACAGACAGGGATGGCTAAATCGACTCAGCTCATCAGACTGATATATATGTATGTATGTATATCAGTATATAATATTTACCTCTGAGAGCTCACCACGCTGCTAGGCATTTAAATTCTATCAAATTCTAGTGAAAGGGCGCTAGCGAACAACAAAAATTTGTTGCACCAACAAGCACAACAGCTGTTCCACATATAACTAATATGTAGGTAAGCACGCTTCAACCATAAAAATCGAAATCATGAAAAAATATCAAAAAAATGTATATTTGAGATCTCTGAGCACAAATTTAAATATTTAATAAGCGCATAGAAACAACAAGCTGAAGATAGAAGTGAAGTACACACATACAAAACGACGAATAGCAGGATCACAGCCGTGCATGCGTAACTAGCGAGCGCACAACAGCCGATCAGACGTTACGATCTACACTGCACACACACGTACTCACCTCTGTTTGTTTATATAAACGTCTAGCTACGGAAGCGTGTAAAAAAGTCGTATCGGAAATTTCAAATGAAAGGGTTAGGTGCGCACATCCTGACTAGCGCATATCCGTTTTCAATAGAGCAGCGAATAGCAAAAGCAAAAAAAATCGAAAGTTCGTTACGCGTGCTGAAGAGTCCTGACAGCGCTGTTCGTGTCTAGACAATGGGCAATTGGGATGCTGCAACAACGCCCTGATAAAGGCAGCCGGTGGTTTTACTCTTTCGTATTAATAGTGCATGTAAATAGAAATTTAATTGGAGGGCGTTGTCCTAGCAGTCAATCAAATTGAATTTCAATGTTAGACATGGGATGTGTCAGACAGACGTGAATAGTGGAAATAATCAGCATGTGTATATTTAGAATTCGTTTCATTCGTATATGAGTATGGAGATAAGTATTATAGATGTTAGTTACACTCCGTAGAGCTGAGAAGAAGAATTTTGGTAAAGTTCCGGAGTGAATTAGTTTTAATCCATATATTTCATATAGACGTACTATAATTTAGATAAGCCTCTAACTTAAGCTATTAAAACTCTAGACAAGATGTCAACAACTTCGTTTGTACCGAAGGTATAATAACCTTCACAGATGCATTTTTATATCATGGAAGGGTATAAAAAGATCTTCATTCTGATTTTGATCAGTCAGTTTGCACAATAGCTATGTATATGTTATAGTGACTCAATCTGAACAATTGCTTCCAAGATTGTACCATTGCTTTGGACAAAAATCCGTGCCAAATTATGTGAAGATATCTCTTCAAACGAAAAAGTTTTTCATACAAGCACTAGATTCTGAACGATCAGTTTGTATGGCAGCTATATTCCACAGTGATCCGATCTTAATAATTTTTTCCGAAATTGTAGCAAAACTTTGGTTAGAGATCCATGTCAAATTTTGTAAAGATATCTTTTCAAATAAGAAAGATCTTCATACAGGGACTTTAGTTTGATCGGTAGGCTTGTATGTCAGCTATAATCTCAACAATTTCTTCGAAGATTTTACTGCTGCTTTGAACGATACTTTGTATCCAAATTCGTGAACATATCTTGTCAAATAAAGAAGTTTAACATTCAAAGATTTGAGCTTGGTCGGCCTGTTTGTACGGTAGCTACATGCTATAGAGCTCCGATATCGGCGGTTCTGACAAATGAACGGCTTCTTGGTGAGAAAAAGGCGTGTGCAAAATTTCAGATATATCTCAAAAACTGAGAGACTAGTTCGCGTACATAAGGACATGTATCGTCGTTACTTATGCTCATCCGGCTCGAATGTGGTGCCAATAAGTTATGCCCTGTCAGCAACCTGACTGCTGTTCTCTCAAGACCATTGGAATAAAAAGCATACACATTTTGCTTAAGGCTGCTTGCTATGATCTGGACGACCGTACATGTCCTCAAATCATACCATCTCAGCGTCTATCATCGCGTCGGAAATTTCATTGTATATCGTTTTTGGCGACTTTCATATTTTCTGTACTGTGTAGCCGGACAGATGGTACTTTTGGTAAACTGAAAAGCTTTTTCATTTCCCGGAATTCCTTTGTAGTTTGGAGCCCAGTATTTACGTAGCCGCTTTCCGATAGCCACTAAACATTTTCTAACGTAACGCGATGAGAGATTATTGCCTAAATTGCCGCTTAGCTATCGACGTGCATACAGGGTTTGTCCGGAAGGTAATAGGACTGAGTCGATTTAAAAAAAAAAATTATTGAACCAATCGTTACAATTCTTTAAAAACTTTCAAAATAGACTCGATGAAGCGCTGCCTGTGCTATTTTCAAGCACTGAAGGCGTCGCGGCATTCATTCTTCGGAATAGCCTTGAGAGCCGAGGTGCATGCTGCTTAGATCCGCTCTGCCATCTCAAAGGTCTCGTCTCTTTTTCTCGGGATCATACTCAAAAATCCATGATTCGTCATTTGTGATTAGGTTATTCAAAAATTGGGGGTCACATGTGTGAAGTTCATACCTAACGCATGTTCAAGTGTTCCGCCTCAATGTCATGAGCCTTGTTTTTGATAAATCGTGTCACATTGTCGGTGTTTGTCAAAGTCGCAGGTCTCCCAGCATGTCTTTGTGGTACAAATGTACAAGAAGCACCCACCCCAGATTATGAAACGTACATAGATATATGATATATTAACAAAGAACAGATCACACAATTTAATAAATAACTATAATATTTTCGAAACAAGCTTATATAATATTGAAGATGATGAATCTTTCGAACGAACTTGCAAAAGCTTTGCAAGCGAAGTAAAGAACTCAAATTAAATTAAATTAGTTTTTACTCCTTACCTAATTTGAACTATCGCATCTTAAAAAAAACCGTCTTCTTCTGATTCCGACGTCCTTTTTGGCTTATTTTTTCTAATTGACTCCAAGTACTGTTCTGAGATGCAACGATGGTTTTCTGCGAATCGATCAGTCTGCGATATCGATCACTTATTTAGTATAGTAGAGCTCTGCGCCCGTATTGCTCTTCTGCAATTAGCCAATGTTGGTTACATATACATATGTACTATATATTGTGAACCCCTATAGGCTATCACCTATCAATTCGACCGACCCAGGTTTGCCTAGTTCCACGATTTCGATTATTCAAAATTATCTTTTGTTGGCGTATACTATTGGATCAATAGAAAAGCAGAAACTCCTTCAGATTGCGCTTTAAAAGTATCATTCATGTCTGATGTGGATTCACGGTTGTGCTTGTGGTCTGGAGCGTGGCTTATCCAAGTATGAAATTCGTGGTAGGATGCGTCTATTATTGAGGTGTGCTAGAGGTGGATGATAAATTAGACGAGTTTACTATGAGCTCACGACCCTCAATGAATTATTTATTCAACTTTGTTGTAATAGCTGTTAGTAGTCATCTGACCCTTTGGATACATTCTGCGTCACTTAGCTTGTTCGACGTCACCATAGATAACTCAAAAAAGGCAATTTAGACAACGCAGAAAAACTTGGTACATATGACACCTCTCAGCACCGGTTCACATAGAGTATATTTTTGCTAAATTCCCATATGCATACTAAATCTTGAACTAGCCTAGGAGCTTGTAGTTCTCGCGACTGAATTAAAAGTAAATATCAAGTAGTTTTTAAGGTCCGCAAAGAGCGTTAACGTCGTGTGCTCATGCATATTTTATATATGTGTCGTACATCTTTTTTCTGCTAAACCTAACCTACCCCGATGGGGGAGAAGAAGACAATTAAGTCTTCACTATTGTACGAGCTAAACTGTTGTAAATGTCTCAATCTTATCATAATTAGAGCTGCCGCTCGCTGACAACTTCCCATTTTACAGAGAACTCGCACATAAGTGCAGTCAAATTTTGCACTGTGAGGTTGCCTTCAAGTCCCTTATACTTGAAAACTAAGTGCACGTCGAACAATATGGACTAAAGTCATGACGATATTTATATTGGTAGCTTCTAAAGCACCCATATTCCCTCAGTATTTGGGTTATGTGGAAATCCAGATCCCCATTTTGTTTATCTATCCACGAATGTATGACCAGAATCCATCTGTGGGTCCACCGTCCTTAAATGAATTTTGCCCTTGAATTCGTCTCCGTGGATGTCATGACCTCAGCAGCGTCGTTTGATATGGTTCGGAAACCACTTTTCACATGTATCTATATTGGATATCATTACCTTAGCTGCTAAGGCTTAGCATACAGCCTTTATTTGTCATCATGCTAGATAAAGCATTATAGATTTTATTTTCTTTACAAATTTGAGTATTCAGTCCACTAATACAGCAAGTTACTTCTTCCTATAGGTGCGATATCTTTTCTTCAATTTTCCTGGAGCTTATGAGCAAGACTTCTGTTTTCTACTCAGCCAGCTCAAGACTCATGATAGCAAACTAACGGCGCAAAACATTTATGCAGACATTGCATTCTATGAGGTCATTCGCATATGCGATTGTTTTTTTCCATAGTAGTGGGCCTAAAACTGAGCCTTGCAGTCCTCCACTGGTGATAGTGTAGCTCTCAGTGCCCTCGTATCGAATCACAGTCTCCTATTTTAAAAATAGGTCATTATAATATTTATCAGATCATGAGGAGCGCGTATTTCGTATAAAGCTTTTATTATATTTGCCCACTTTGCGGAGTTGGACGCATCCTTCACATCCTGGATTATTAGCGTGCAATATTTTTGTGTACCACTTTTCCATCTTTCCCATTTCGCAGTAACAACTACGTATCTTATAGCATTAACAGACGGCAGCGTTAAACCAGATTAATTGCATTTTTCGGGATTAATTCAGGAGTTACCACAGCTAACTCCGTTGCTGAATCCAAAAATAACTCTCAAAATTTTAGGGAGTTTGTGAGATTTTCGTTGGCAACATTGTTAAAAATGGCCAATTTTCATCTATTGTGAATGGATTACAAGCAACCCTGACAGCTGTTTATCAAATTCTCAATATAATATCAATAAAACTTCTATGTTATGATGCAGTTTTAAAAATAATGTGTTGATATGTTTTTGTGATAAAAAATGGTTTGGTAAAATTTGGTCGGCTAACAACCGTAATGTTTATCTTCTATCAATTTTCATTGAAAATATTATAAAAAGGACAATGAGCTGTTTATGAGAGTTTCAAACTCGCATAGCTGCCGTCTGTCACCTACAAATTTGGATCTGATTAAGTGCGCAGTTAATCCGGATTAACGCTGCCGTCTGTCAAGGCTATTAGTGCGTCAATGGTGGATCTCTTTTTTATAAAGCCTCTCTGATAATCCGCTGGCTTTTTTGATTGCTAACTTCAAGAGGTTTCTTACTATGCTTTTGTACACTTTACCAATCGTGTCGAGCACAGAGGTCGATATGATGAAGATTCTTCGGGTGGGTTTTTTGGTTTTGGAAGTAAAACCTATGGCTGTACCTACCACGGATAAGGGAACCCCTTTCCTACATATTATGCATGTATTGGACATTTTAACAAACATAATGGGTCTTAGAGTCATGACTCCTTTTAGGGCTCTATTTGGTATACCATCTATTCCAGGCGCTTTGGAGTTTTTGATTTTTTTCCCAATGGCCCACAATTCTTCTTCTGTATACTATATGTATATGCTTAAATATATGTATTTTATCTATATCTGCTCTAAAGCATATGCCACAACACATTATTACAACAATTTTGAACAAGTTTTAGTTTTCCACTTTGATTTCTGAGACACTTTGCAGAGGCGTGATTAATTAAGTGTTGACCAAGTCAAAATTAATGTCTGAAAATGTTCGATAATATTAAAACAACACAGACAAGAGCGTAGAACCCTTTTCACATGCAACAACAGCAACAGCGAAAATGACCCAACAACTTTCTTCAGTAATATTTATAGTTTCAAATTGACGCATTGACATACACACATGTCTCCACATGCCTCAACATGCAAATAAATGAATGACATGAAGCACATATATACAGACACAAAGGTATATATATATAAATACAAGTAAACATATAGACTCTTGTATATACAGACATACAAACACTCATATCTTCACACACGCATAAAAAGGTTGCTGATGTGGGCCGCAGAAACCCCCTTTGACCAACATGTTCGCACTAATGCCTGCGGTTTATGTTGACGAAGACGAAAGTGCCTAACCGGAAGGGATTTGTTTAGTGGGTGGACAAGTGATATGGGCACCGGCTGGACAGTGGTGGCCCAAGATGCACGTACCGCATGTCAAGCCAATGTTAACAAGGTAGAGGTTATTTCCTTAACAAACTATAGCAACAACAACAACAAACATATAGATATGGACATGTGACGCATGTCTACTTATAATATATGTATGTATGTACATATATGCTTGCGTGTGCGTGGCTGGTGTCGATTTACAGCAGTCACATTACTTAAGTATCTGGAACTGGGACAAGAAAATTGAATTTGCCATTTGTATTTGTAGTTATTGCGAGCGTAACACAACCCCTTTTAGGCACAACTTTGCTTGCAACATTAAAAAGCACACATACATACATACACAGTAGCTTATGTGGGGGGGGTCAAGCTAAGTGTCCGTTTCGGGCATAATTAATCACTGCCACACATGCGATTTATAATGTTAATTGGCGTGGTAAAAATGTATTGTTGTTGTTGTTTTTGGAGAAGAAGGTGAATTTATATGTTGAGCGGATGCCGTGTGGTCAGCTGCTTTCAGAACGCACATATACACTGGACACTTTTAAGACAATTTTTGTGAAAGGTTAACCGGAATGATATGTATGTATGTATATATGTATATGTATTTGTATATATATGTATGTATGTTTGCGTATATATGTATATATGTGTTTTCATACATATAAACGCCCACATATCCAATTACCGAGACAACTTAACGCTTTCGTTTATTGAGCTTTTTAGTGCTTGACCGCGTCGCATTTATTATTCATGCCCACATTTCACTACTCATAACCTCAAAGTGTGAAATGTGCAGGCAGCGTGTGTACCAAGCTCAAAATAGAAGATCACACAAGCAAACATATGCTATACTATATATACTTATACTAACCTAGCATACACCGCTATGATTGAAAACTGCTGAACTAGAGTGCTCTGCGGCAGTACAAACGGTGGGAGGCGGGTATAGCGCTCATAACAAGACGCTAGTGCAAACACTTGCCGACACAGCAAACACGAAATCTTCCTTACATTCATATATGGGTATATGTGGAATGTCATGAAGTCAGTGCAACTCAAGCATAGTACAAATTGCCGTTATTATCCTTAATGTTTGCCGCTGCTTCTATGCCAACATGCAGGCACACACACTTGCGCACACACAAGCTGACGAGTTTTTTTTAAACACTGACACTTCAACTGTCAAATTTGTGTACAGTATTGTGCAAAATAAGTGCAATCAACAATTTTTTAAGTTTGTTTGTGAAAAAAATTTTTTAATATAAAATTTTTCTAAGTTCTCTTGGTTTTATTACATTATTTACAAAAAGTTTAATGTCACACAGCGCAATAAAATTAAATTAAATAATTAATTTAATTAATTAAAAAATGTAATTAAATACAAAATTAAATTAATTAATTAATTGAATTAAATACAAATTTAAATTAATTAATTAATTAAATTAAATACAAAATTACATTAATTAATTAAATACAAAATTAAAAATTAAAATTAATTAAATTAATTAATTTAATTTAATTTAATTAATGTTATTTTCAACTACATCCAAGCTATAATACATTTCATAAGTGCGTTTCTTATAGCATGAAAGGGTATAAAAACATCAAAATCTTCACTTTTATCGACCAGTTTGTATGGCAGCTATATGTTATAGTGGTCTGATCTGAAAAATATGTTTTGAGATTGTAGAACTGACCTGGACAATAAACTGTGCCAAATTTCGTGAAGATATCTTGTCAAGTAAAGAAGTTTCCCAAAAAGAACTTGATTTTAAACGGTTAGTTTGTATGGCAGCTATATGCTATAGTAAACCGATCTAAACAATTTCTTCGTAGATTGTAGCGTTGCTTTTAAAAACAATCCACGTCAAATTTGGTGAAGATATCTCGTTAAATAAAAAAATTCTCCATTTAAGAACTTGATTTTGTTCAATCAGTTTGTATGGCAGCTATATGCTATTATTATCTTCCGATCTTACAAATTTCTTCAAATAACATAGCTTTACCTTTGAAAATATTCCACGACAAGTTTCGTGAAGGTATCTTGCCAAATAAAAAAGTTTTCCTTACAAGGACTTGAGTTTAATCGGTCAGTTTGTATGGCAGCTATATGCTATAGTTGTCCAATATTGACAGTTCCAACAAAAGAGCAGGTTCTTAGGGAGAAGAGGACGCATGCAAAATTTCTGATCGATATATCAAAAACTGAGGGACTATTTCGCTTCTATACATACAAAATAAGGGTCATAGCAAAATCCACACAACTCGTCACGCCGATCATTTATATAGTATCCTTATAATTTGTGTGGAATAACGCAGTCGCACAAGTTCTGGCTGTTGACGAGCGCTTGCGGAGCTCACTGGAGGTTCTAAAGTCCAGCCTATCGCAAAACAGACTCGCTTATAATCGGATGAAATTGGCAGTAGGGATGCCTCTCTAAAAAGCTCATGGCCTTTGCAGTTGCCATGATTGCCATGCGTGATTCCGCTGTGAACGGACACCCAAACAAGTCTAATATGGAAGAAGCGTGAAGCAATTGCTAACGAGATCTTGCATTCTATGAGTACTTTTCAGCGCACAGTCAGCGAACTCCAAGCCAGTATAGCCACGCAGCCTTTGAAGTGAATGCACACCTCACTGAAAGGAACTGTACTTCGCAGCAGTAGCTCAACTGCTACTTTGATAGCAGCCACCCCCGCTTGAAAGACGCTACAGTGGTTTGGTAGTCTTAAACTAGAGTTGATGGAGAGCCCCCGGCAGAAGACTTTACCACCTACTCTCCCACTTAACATAGATAAGCCCATGCCAAAAATCACTGCATCCCTCCTACAACGACTTCGCCTCAACCACAAAGACGAACCGCCAGGAAAAGGTCCTGTATAGTGTCATAGAGCCAGAACACCACTTTTGGGGAGAGGTATAGAGTATAAGACGACCGATTCCTTCCTAAATCTCTCTTCGATATTTGGTTTCCATGTGAACTTTTTATCATGGACAAGCCCCAAGTACTTCATCTTGTTCACCGAAGAAAAATACCTTCAGGAGTTTGTATCTTCTAGTAAATAAAACTATCAGAGTGCTATTCACAACACCATCACTCCACGTCCAGCACGCATTGAAGAAAATATCGCAGCCGTAGCTGAGAGAGTGCATGAAGACCGCGAAGAGTCGATACTCGCACCAACTTGAACTGACGTATGAAATGACTTGGCACATTGTATGGGCTCTTGAAAAGTTCCAAGAAGATCCGACGTTTTCGAGTCAAATTTCGTTTAGCGATGAGGCCCATTTCTGTTCGATTTTATAGCTGTCATTTCTTCCAGAAGAGACAACGGTTTGGTATGGTTTGTGGGCGGGTGGAATCATCAGTCGATATTTCTTCAACAATGATGTCGATGAGAACGTAACTGTCAATGGCGACCGTTATAGCGCCATGATAATTGACTTTTTATGACTGAAATTGAAGCTCATGATCTCGGCTACATTTGTTCTGAAAAAGACGGCGGCACTTCTCACATATGGCATCAATCAATGGATTTATTGAGAGAACACTTCGGTTAGCAGATAATTTCACGTTCTGGGCCGGTCGATTTGCTACCCAGATCATGCGATTTACGATACTCTTGATAATCTTCTCGACTATCTCATTGTCCTCGCATATCACACCGTTAGACTTTTTCCTGTGGGAATATGTGAAGTCTGAAGTCTATGAGGACAATCCCGCTTCGATTCAGGAGCAAAAACTTCACGCGAAATGCTCGAAAGAGTAATCGAAAATTGGACTCAACGGATGGACTATCTGAGATCTAGTCGCGGCCATTATTTGAAAGAGATAATGTTCAAAAACTAAACGCCAAAGAATGTTTTTTCGAATGATAATGATATTCTCCATTAAATTTGAGGTTTCTGTGCCTAAGCTCAACTAAGCTGCATGAATTTTTCACAAAACTGTACATATATAAGAGCATTGCATTCGCTTGTAAGTTGCATGTAGCAAGTGGCATGTGGCAAGTGTATCCTTTGCTTGTTCGCACAATCACTGGCAACGAAAGCCAAATAGTTGCCGTTAGTGTCATGAAAAATTCATGTTGTTTTGGTTGTGTCAACTCCATTTGATCATCGCATGCTGGCGCATCCTTTGTGTGACATGCCAAGGACTTTGTGTACATGTGGTAGTATATGTGTTTGCAACATAATCTAGCACCACGGTGCAGTACAACTGCAAGTCAACTTATGCAAACTTCTGCTTATTATGCCAAAATTGTTTACTCATCAACCAAAAAATAAGAAGAATAACTGTATCTGCAGCGGGATATATGCGAGTCAGCGCTGCTCTTTGCCTTTGTAGAAGTGTCTGAACTGCTGTCTTAATCTTAAACGACGTGTGATTGCAGTTTATTTAAACGAATCATTGGTGAAGCTGCAATTTTGTCATTGCCACTCAATCTTAGAACTGATTAAAGTATTCCAAAATTTTAACCATCGGAATAGGAATACGAGAATACAGACGTAGATATGTTATATATAATAGCTAAATAAGAAAGTGATTAGATTTAGTTGATTGGTTGTTGAAAGGAGAAGGTCCAAGTTATTTTTATACTTTTGGTCCCACTTTCCTTAACCTAAAAGCATTTTGAACTCATCATTCCTTTATCCTTCATTGGTTCAATCAAACTTCGAATTAGGTAGATATCGAAATGTTGCTGAGTTTCAGTCTAAGTTAATAGAACAGCGAAAGTCAATGAGCTCGCAAGAAAGGACATCTTCATCCAAATCCCATAAATATGAGAACGAGTAGATTTATCACTGTCTTTTGGCACTCGGGCGCTGGATCTATAGGTTTCGCGAGAGCTTAGTACGTGTAAGCGTAGGTCAGCAGCCAACACTTGTGAGCTAGCCAAAGACTTCTGGCGCAGAGTGGAACGCAAAATGCCCATAAAACTACGAGCAAGGTTCTCATGGCCGCAGTAATAGGAGTCCTAACAGGACACTGTCCGCGGGGAAGTCAAAGATTTTGAAGAATGTAACTTGTCAAAGTTACAGGTAACAAGATGAGGTGAAAACATCTTGACTATTTCTCCTTCACTGTCCAGCTTTCGCCAGACTAAGGTTGAAGCATATTGGTTTGCCATACTTTTTACGAACTCGGCGAATTGAAAGGAGTAGATATTAGCTGGCTCAATTAATTTGGAGCTCTGACTTCTGGGTGCTTTGTAGATATGCAAGGGTCTTTTTGATCCGGTGTTCTGGATATCTCCACGCACAGGCTTCTCTACCTGTCCAAGTGGGATTATTTAAGACCTAAAAGTCAGCCAATTCTCCTAACCTAAGCTAGAAAACTAGGTTAAATTTGAAGATACGATCAATTTGGGGATTGGCACTCCATCGTGCTAGGATGATTTTACATCTGAGCTTTAAAAACAACGACAACTTAAAGAACTACCACATTTTAAAAAGCCCGTAAAATATTGGAATTTTGAGGAATGCTCGGCTATACCAAAAACCAATTCTACCACAGTTTACTTAGCTAATTCAAAAAGTCTCAACTGAGAAATCTAGTATGGCACAGTCGATTTTCACAAGCTTCTCTTGAAGCGAATTTTTCACCAGCAAAATCATTCGCCGTAGACGAGAACAGATAGTGCTTACTTGGTGCCAGCTATGGGCTATAAGAAGAATTTCCAAGAACCTCCAAACCAAGCTCCCGCTGCTTCTGACGAGTCATTATCGATGTGTGTGACCTGGCGTAGTCCGAATGGAAGACAATATTTCCTTACAAATCAAAGCAGAGCGCTGCTGGGTGATTACTTTCTTCAGATAGCACAGGTCCTCACAGCTCATAGCAGATGATTCCCTGTCCATTCCCACCAAACACATAGCAAAATATTCCTGATCGTCAATCCTATCTTAGCTACGTAACCCTATTTTTATCACCAGTAGCTAACCGCTTCAAATTTGTTGTAATTCAGCAACGATTCTTTCGCGATTCAGTTCATGATGTTCGTCGACCTTATCTTCGTATCCAACCTAATTTATATGGATCCAAACGATTTTTCCTGATTTCGTCGTTCAGAATTTTCTATATTAGTGGGCCCATGGATTGCCAGCCGAGCTATTCGAATACGGCGGCGAAGAACTGATAAGGAACATGCATCCGCTTCGCAGTAGAATATGGTCGGAAGAAAGCATGTCCGACGATTGGAATTTAAATGTGCTCTGTCCGATCCACAAAAAGGGAGACCCGACAAGCTGCACCAACTACTGTCTACTGTCTGTATCGAGCCTACAGTATGAAAGATTAAAGCCAGCTGAAGAGCTTAACCGAGCAGGTACAATCTTTTATAAATGTGTACAGCTGATGGCTTACGCCGATGATATTGATATCATTGACCTCAACAACCGCGCCGTTAGTTCTACTTTCTCTAGATTGGACAAGGAAGTGAAACAAATGGGTCTGGTAGTGGACGAGGGAAAGACGAAATATCTTCTGTCATTAAACAAACAGTCGTCACATTCGCGACTTGCCTTCCACGTCACTGTTGACCGTCATAACTTCGAATTCATAGGTAATTTCGTCTATTTTGGAACCGGTATATACACCACCAACAATGTCAGCCTGGAAATCCAACTCAGAATAACTCTTGCCAACAGGTGATACTTCGGACTGAGTAGGCAATTGAGAAGTAAAGTCCTCTCTCGACGAATAAAAACTAGACTTTATAAGTCCCTCATTATTCCCGTCTTGCTATAAGGTGCAGTAGCATGGACGATGAAAACAACTGATGAGTCGACGTTGCGAGTTTTCGAGAGAAAAGTTCTGCGAAAGATTTATGGTCCTTTGTGCATTGGTAAGGGCGAATACCGCAGTCGATAGAACTATGGGCTGTATGAGATATACGACGACATTGATATAGTTGAGCGAATTAATAGACAACGGCTAGGCTGGCTAAGTCATGTCGACCGAATAGGCAAAAACACTCCAGTTCTGAAAGTATTCGATGCAGTACCCACCGGCGGAAGTAGGAAAAGAGGAAGACCTGGCTTCGCTTATAATCTCCAATCGACCCCAAACAGTAAAACGTAAAAGGGACTGGCGCGGTTATTCCAATCGAAAACACATACGCCATAATTTTACCAGCGGAATGTTGCGTGTTTGCACGTTTTGGATTCGGTTCGTTGGACAGTCCACTCGAATGATGACCGATTATAGTCCGTACTGTACTTACAATGCAAGACACAGATTACTATATAGGCATACTCGATATGAATTCTCTGAGAATGCTCGATCCAGTTATTTTTTTTGCCATTTTTAAATTTTATTCGAGAATTCGACAGAGAGCTCTTGCTATATCTTCTTTTATCTTATATATTGTAAGCCTTTAATATTGCTTAAATAAATAATTGACCATAGACAAATTATCACACTTTGCCACTATTTAGTTCATTTCCCAAGCAACACTTTTTCACCAGAATTTGACTGCTGCAAGTATCGTTTTTATAAATTATGCAGGCGTATGATAACTGTTTTTCGATGTTGTTTAAAAGCCATACAAAATTTCACACTTCACGCCGCCAAACAAAAACAATGCAATGACAATAACAAAATGCCTACAAAAACAAGCTCCAATCGTTAGTTTGGCATAGTTCGTTACGAACGAAATAGTTTTTCGGTTAAATAAAATGTATGACAGTCATCCGGGAATACAGGATAGTAAAAAGTGCTGCTGTGCATGTGTTTGTGGCACATTTGTTTTTGTTGTTTCATTGATGGTTTGGTTTGGGCGAGGTGAGTTTTGATTTAAGCGAAACAAGTTGAGAAGTCATTTATTGATTTCATTAAAACTTTTGGTCAATAACAACAAAAACAGGGATGTGAAAATATTTTTGTAACATATATATATATAGTATATGTGCAGTAGGGTGAGCCAAAACAAAATTAAAGTTCTTATTCATTTGTTACCGAGAAAGTCCCGAAATGGCGTATGAAGAAATATTGTCTTGTTTTCTTTGTAACCTTGAAACCGACCAGTTAATGTTGTCGCCCCAAAAAGCTGCTCATTTGTCAGGACCGGCGATTTCGGATTACTATAGTATTTAATAGGTTGTCAAAAAAAGTCTTGCGGTATTTTAGCTGGTTGGCGCTAAAAGCTCGCAGTTCTAGTTTTATTCGTCGCATCGGGTCATGCTATATCTTTCTGGAAAGCTCATTTCACGTGCTAACACGTGTTTGATTGATTGTCGTTTCTTTTCAGTCAGTTCGTGAGTTATAGCGTCGCAAACATGGCGCAAAATAAAGAGAAAATACGGCATATTTTACAGTACTACTACGATAAAGGCAAAAATGCATCTCAAGCCGCCAATAAAATGTGTGCAGTTTATGGGCCCGATACAGTTTCCATTTCCACCGCACAACGATGGTTTCAACGTTTTCGTTCTGAGGTAGAGATGGTCGAAGATGCGCCACGCTCCGGAAGGCCTGTCGTCGAAAATTGCAATAAAATCGCTGAATTGGTCGAAAGAGACCGGCATAGTAGCAGCCGTAGCATCGGTCAAGAGCTGGGCATGAGTCATCAAAAATTCATTTCAACTTCAATAAAAAAAAAATGCAATAAAAATACCGCAAGACATTTTTGACAACCCATACATATGTATGTAGCTGCCATACAAAAACACAGAAACTTCAAATTTAATGGGGAATGTTGACTGTCATTCGAAACAGCTACGTCTCAGGATGGAACATATCCGCTAAGTCCAATTTTCGATGACTCGTTCGAGCATTTCGACCGGTAACTGACGAATTACAGGCCCGCATAGACTTTAGATTTTACATATCCCCACAGGAAAAAGTCAAACGGTGTAATTTCGCCACTCTAATGTCAATCGACCGACTTAAAATGTAAAATTATCTGCTCAACGAAGTGTTCTCTCAATAAATCCATTGTTTGATGCGATGTGTGAGAAGTGCCGCCGTCTTTTTGAGAACAAATGTCGCCGAGATCACAAGCTTCAATCTCAGACATCAAATCAGTGTATTATTTTTAGTAATTTCGAACGATATTTTCACGGTAGGTAAAGAAAAAATTAAAAGCTGCTTTTGGCTCACCCTAGTATGCACATATGTCTGTATGTAAACCTTCGTCCTAAATCACGAATGATGTGCCTAAAAGTTTGTTGGATCCTTTGCTTCCAAATCGAGTTCAAATGCCATTTGAGAAACATTTAACTTCTTGTACTTTTTGCACGATTTCGTTTGCTCATACAAAGTGAGAGGGGTATGAAAGCATTTTTAAGTGACATGTAGATATGCGGTCCCAGTTGTATTGAACAGCTAGTCAGTAAAGTGTGTTTCATTGAAAAACACACAGAAAAGGTGTCGATGACTTGATGTTCCAATTTTTGTGTTAATTGCTTGCTTACTTAAATTACTGACTTTTTGGTTGTACAAGCAGCATAACATTCTGCAACCTAGAACAAGAAAAAACGTTAAACTCGACTGCTTAGATGCTAAAATACTTTTCACGAATACAAACGATTATTCTTGATTTTATTTTGCCTTGCCTTGGAAAGTAAGTTATGCCAAATTTCTGCTAGATATCTTGTCAAATAAAAGAGTTTTCCATACAAGGACTTGATTTTGGTCACTTAGTTTGTAGGACAGATACTACTATGAGTAAAAAAATTGTTCATTGCTTTAAAATTCTTAAATTCTTCTTCAAAAGCTATGCCGTCCCCATCAAAGTAAACCCCTGGACCACAATACACTTGTGCAAATGTTTTTTCCAAACCTCGAAACAGTTCTTAAAGCCAATTTCCAGAATATCCTTCAAAGCATGTAGGGTTTCACGTTTAATGACTTCAATTGACACAAAACGATTTCCTCGGAGCGGTCGCTTGAGTTTGCTGAATAGCGAGAAGTCTCACAGAGCTAAGTTATGCGAATACGGTGTTTGCGGCACGATATTGGTTGACTAATTGGCGAAAAACTCACGAAGAATCAATGCAGTATGCAAAGGTACATTCTCAAGGTGCAAAAACCAAGAGTTGTCGGCCCATAATTCCGGCCTCCATTTACGACGCATAACACTCAAATAGTATTCTTTGTTAACAGTTTGGTCGATCGGAAGCAATTCGGAGTACTCAAACCTCGATAATCGAAGAAAACTGGCAACTATTCTTAATAATATTTTGACATGGTTTTTTGGCTTCAACTCACCTTTGTTCGTCTGTTTTCGGATCGCAAGTATAGTTCAAAGACTAATCGCCAGCAATAATTCGTTTCATGACATCCTGGTAGTCGTAAAGCGTTGTGTCGCAGGCGTAACGTGATCCCGGTTCTCTAAAGAATTGAGCGATTTTGGAACCAATCGCGATTTCACTTTTCTTAGAACCAAATGATCTTTCTAATGAATTTAACAGATCCTTTCGATATTCCAACGATGCTAGAAAGCTCTAACTGTTAATCGTCGATTTTGAAGCACCAATTCCTTTATTTTATTGTCGTGTTGAACATCAGTTCATGTTGATGGCCGTCCTGAACCCTCTTTGAAAAATTTTTAATGCTAAATACTAAACGCTAATGACTATTTTGATGTGACATTTGGCACAGATGTTACTGACAGTCTTATTAACCCAGAAAAAATATTTCGACGAATGGGTTTTCGCGCGAAATGAAATTTAAAAGTCTTACTATTTTTTGCCTGCAATAGTAAAATAGGCTTATTTGTAAAACATTAGGCCGCCTGCCGATGGTATATTATTTCTTTTAAATTTCTTTACCTTTCGCATATTTATACCCTGAACAGGGTATATTAAGTTTGTCACGAAGTTTGTAACACCCAGAAGGAATCGTCGGAGACCCTATAAAGTATATATATAAATGATCAGTATGTCGAGCTGAGTCGATTTAGCCATGTTCGTCTGTCTGTCCGTTCGTCCGTCTGTATATATACGAACTAGTCCCTCAGTTTTCAAGATATCGTTTCGAAATTTTGCAAACGTCATTTTCTCTTCAAGAAGCTGCTCATTTGTCGGAACTGCCGATATCGAACTACTATAACATATAGCTGCCATACAAACTGAACACATAGTTACTAACAGAAATGCACTTGTGAAGAGTATTTAGCTTCGGTGCAACCGAAGTTAACTTTTTTTCTTGTTTTGTATTCTCTACTAAAAGGCAATGACGTTACAAGAAGAGCCTTTCTTCAATGTTGTATTATATTTAATGGTGGTCATTATTGCTATTGAAGGCCTTCGATTTTTTTCTTTATCTTTGAAACTTATTTTCATATTCACAGAGGTCACCTTGAGTTATGTATGGTATATATGAAATATAGTGAGTAACTATAAGTGAATTTTTCAATTTATTTGACATACTTACTTTCGTTTTAATAGCAATTACAACATTTAATTGCTGGACAATATTAATTTATTTGCAATAAATTTGTCGCACGCAATATTAGACAATGAGAATAAAGTCTCTTTTATTGAAATAATATAGTTTTCACACGAAATTTCGTACATCAACATAAATCAATCAAAATGGTACGAGTGCTGTCACACCACACGCGAGTACGAGGGTCGAAACTTAAATACATTTGTACATGTCAATTTTTATGATATGTATGTGGCAGCATGCAGGTCTTTGAAGCGCCATTAGAGACAGTATAATTCATAAAAACTATCAAAAAAAAGCACTGACCGTAAGCATAAATTTTGAATGCCGAAGGATGTTGTACAAAACCAATGGTTGACAAATATAACCTTCTGACCCCGTACGAACTAGTTCTAAAAGTACCAGCTTTATATCAACATGTTTCAATAGCAAGTAAAGGTTAATTTCGGGTGCAGCCGAACATTGGAAGCCTGACAATAGGAAAAAACAGGAAGCAATATTAGATGGAATGATGAAACGTTGATAATCAAAGCTCAGAAAAGCTCTGCACGGATTTCATTTAATTTTCGTATTAATTAAAAATACGCTCATACTGTCAACCAATTTTATTAAGATAACTTACATACTTATTGAACGATATATTTACATACACATCATGAAATCAACTAAGGTGACTGGGAAATTTTGACACGAATTTCATCCATTTTTGACACAAAACTGCAGTCTAAGAACATATGATAACTTAATCTTGTTAATATTAGTATAAAAGGTCTCTCCTAATAGGAATCACATTTGAACATTTTAAAACCACACCGTTGTGGAGCCTAGAACTCCTATTGACTTGATTGTAAAGACGCTCATAAACCGATGAAGCGCTTTGAGCTTATCACACATTTGTTGAGATGGCTAACATCAGTTTTGCCTCTTTCGCCTGGTTGGTCGAAGGTATGACTGCCGAGATATTTCAACCTCAGTCTTGCAAAGGCTGAACAAAGAAGGAGAAACTGTCTGGATGTTTCCACCACAGCTTCTTCCATACATCTTTAACAACAGGCGTCAGACAAGATTTTTAGCCTCACTATATAAATTCCTATTGAAAAATGTTCAGTAAGAACCCCTACGGCAAGATGAACTTTGATAAGGGCAAGTAGTTCTGTAGATCTTTTGTGTTCTACTCTAGGCCGAAAGGATCTTGCAGCCGCACAAGAGCGGGCCGTTGATCGACGCCTGCTAAGCGCAAGTTCTATGGCAATTCAACTCAGTCACATTCCGATGTGAGCGAGGCAAGGGTGCTATCTCAGTCGAACTTATCGACTTACCAGCGATTCCGCTTTGATCGAGCACTCAAACAAATACGACGTTCATTTCTAGCAAGGACAAGCACTCCCTGACCTATTTTGAGCGCCCAGTTAGCGAACTCAGCGTTAGCATTGCCGCTCTGCTGTCGGAGGAAATCCTCACCTCCTTGAGAGAGGCTGCACTTCGTAGAAGTATGTCTACCGCAACTTTAATAACAGTAATTTCGGCCTGAAAAACATTACATTGGTCCGGTTGACCAAAGCTAAGATTGACGGAAAGCTTCTTACATACAACTCACTTTCGAAACTTCCCTTCCAGCTTCGAACTATCCGTAAACAAGCTAACAAGCTTACTGCGCCTCTTTTACAACGACTTCTGCCAGTCCACATATTCTTCGTCGTTATATGAGCAGAGAAAAAGCTGTCACGACTAGCCTCATGGTTCAAGTTTTCAGAAATACAGTTGAAGGTGGAGTAAGCGTTTCCCAGCGTTTCCCGGTTCGAACCTTCTCATATACCCATACCAAGCTTCCCTGAGCCTTACTTTAGTAGTTGTTGAGACATGGATTTGTTTGAACTCAAAGGAACTAAAGTTATAGATAGAACCTAGATAGCATAGAATTCTTCCTTAGAGTATAAATTGGACTAGTTATAACAGTTTAGTACCATGTAGTATGAAACTCTTATATTTCCAATTAAGATCTGACAATTAACAACTCGCAAGTTTGCGTCACGTGTCCCAGTTGCTTGTGTGGAAAAATACTTTTCTTGTATGGAAAATGACAGTCAGCTAATCGCGACAGTTTAGCTACCGGTTCGTACTAGTCGCAAAGTAATTTGTAACTACTTCATTTCACAGCAGTTTAAGTACACATTGAATTAGAAATGCTTGCTATGAGCTCTTACCTCTCTCTCTCTTACCAAGGAGAGACATTGTGACCCCTTAATAACGGTTAGTGGAGCGTTTGTTTGTCTATCAGCTCAATTTGGTAACGAAAAAGTGATAGAAAATATGCCGTTATATAAGAAAATAGTTGTTACAGCAACAAATTTATACAAATAAACGTGAAAGCATTGAGTTTTGAAAAGGGTTTGCTGCGTCGCATGGAGGCCAATTTATAATTACAACAAAAAAAGATGAACAAACAAAAAGGTGTCATCGTAAATAACAGTTAAGAGCATGCGGTCAACGCCACGCAAGGATATATCGGTTAGCTCGTGCACAAAAAAACAACAATATATATATGTGTATGCATGTGTGTATGTGTGTTTGTGTGCATGTAAATGTTTGTCATATGTCCGCATGCGTGGTAGATATTTCAACAGGACCCCGGGATATGACAGCTTCTATGGCAGTCTAAACTATAAAAAAACGAGCTCCTTTAACTGCCTACCAGTGGGGCAGCTACTCTCTAATCACACTATGTGTGCGTTGTCTGTGTGTGTCCATATGTTTGTCGTGAATATTCCATAAATTAATAAAACACGAAATTTAAATGCAGTTCATTAGCACTTAAACGTCACAAGGAGGAGTGCGCTTCTGACGCTTTCCCATGTCAAATTCAAATATGCTCACTTACATGAGTATTAGGGTGGGTAAGAAAAAGTTTGATCGTTTTCTTTTCATTTTGTGCTCTGAAAAATTGGTTGGCAGACATTTCAAGAAAATTCTTCCAAAGTATGAGCTCTTGATATTAGTAGGAAGATCTTCAGCGTTTTAGTTTTATATTTTTCTATTATTATTGAAAAGAAAAGTAATGTCTCAGTATGTACCATTTGAAGCAAATATTTCTTGTTTTTGGTTAGGTTAGTCTGGTAGACTTATGAGCCTCGTAAAGACCAGTTTTGGTCCTCTGCGAAAACAGCTAGATTTCCAAGACTCTGTAGTCTCACTGTATCTTTCCTGGTTTATTAATCTAACGATTCTTCTTCCACTGTCTCACACCATGGGACTGCCAAAAGCTTGAACCATAGCCCCGTCAATATGGGACAAGTACACAAGAAATGCTCCATTATTTCTCTGATGCCTTGCTCTTGACATTTCCTGTAGTTGTTCTTGTTCCGATTAATGACCTGCAGTCTTCTCGATCTGTTGACGTAATGTTGCAGGTGTGTGCTGCCATCAGACTCTTATAATATTTCCTGTAGATGTGTGCCGAAACCAGACTGAGACCAATGAGCGTTCGCATCATGTTCCTACAGTCCCTTCTACAGGGTGATGGGCGCTCTCCAATTGTTTTCATCGAGCCTGGCGTCAAAGTAAATGCGACATATTATCGGGAAAGTGTTCTGGAGGCTGCTTTGAAGCCGTGGGCAAACAAACATTTCGGTCGCAAACCAAGAACGTTTCAACAAGACTCAGCACCGTCTCACAAAGCGCGAGTGAATCAAGAATGGCTGGAAAACAACGTACCGAACTTCATTACGACCACACATTGGCTCTCGAATTCACCAGATGCGAATCCAATGGATTATTCTCTCTGATGGCTGAAGAAAGCCATTGTCCGTGAGTGGGCCAAAATACCGGCAAGTCACATTCGGGCAGCTTGCGATTCGTTTTTTGACCGTCTCAAGGACATAGTTAAGGCAAAAGGTGGTCATATCGTGCAAAAGTGAATTGGTCCTGAATTTATGATTATTTTCATACATTTTGTACTCTAAAATAAATATAAATAATTTTCCAAACCGAATTTATGGCTTTTTTAATTTGTTACACTTCGAGTGCCGGACCTTGTATAGAGTGCCAGTGGAAGCTTTGTATATTCCCCATCTACCGACTTACATATGACTTTTGAAGTTGAATGCTTTCATCCCGTTTCGATTTTCCTTGCCATGCTCCTGTCCAGATCGTCGCATAGCTAATGTTTAGCTTTTCCAATGTTGAATACGTTTCCGGGCGATAGCCGTACATCACTGTTGGCTTGGAAATCGTGTTAATTGTCTTGACTGGCCTGGCGTCCAGTAGAAGAGAAGTCGCTTGTTCCTGACAACACTCTCTATTCCTGCGCTGATTTCCAAAACACTTCTGGCCAACTTCTGGAACAAAGAGCCTTGATCTCATATTTTATATTTGCCGGTTACTAAGAGCCTATACTCTGAGGCATATTTTTTTGGTGTCTACAAGCTAATTTTTAGAATATAAACCAAAAGAAAAAAAATTTGTTTACCCACCCTAATAAGCATGCATGCATTTATCCAGTGAAAGTGTTAAAGGCGGACCGCACAGGTCTAAAACTACAGTGTAAGTACAAAAAGTGTAAAAGTCGGGGAAGCAGTGGCGTGACGCTGTAGTTGTTGTCGCAATAGTGTCCTTTTGGTGTCCTTTGCATGTCCGTTAATTGATAGTGTGCGCTTCCAAACGTCGTGAGTGCATATACATACATGTCATAGAAATATATTTCAGTCCTCCGCGCCGGGGTTAACTTTGTCTGCCCTCGCGCGCTCATATCTATTTATCTTCGTGTATTCCGAGAAGCGTCGATATTAATTTACATATGACACGCAGCGCAATTTAGTTCGTGTAGCTAGCACTTGGTTCTATCTAAATCTATCCGCGGCTATTGATATGCCCTCGCGGTTGGTTGGGGTCACTGACAACTTGTTTCTTTTTCTTGCGGTTATGTAAATATATAATTATTTTTGTAATGTTTACAAATTAGTCAATCAACACACACTCAATGGAGGGGTCGGGAGAAATTGATATCACATTTATTCTTGAATAAATTTGTTGTTATTTAGCTGTGGTATGGAAGCCAAGACTTTCGTTTACTGACCGACTTCAAGAAATAAGCGTCAAACAGTAGTGTTCCTTCGGCACTTCTTACGTTTTTTGTTTCTAAAACATTTTTCTGAGAATATATGTACTTTTAAAATTTTGGTTACCTTTTACCAGGCTACAACCACTTTGACTTGCTTGGGTTAAGTTACATTAAGAATCTTACTGGTCAACAGTACGCCTTCACTAGCAGATATCTCAAGGTATACAATCAGAGGAATACGTTTGCGCAACTTCTTGTTGTAGTTCGGAAAGGTTTGCCAAATGAGCGGAGTTGGAATATCACAACACATCTTTTCTACAATTATTAATTTGAGCACCACAAAAAGTTGCGTCAGATAACGTACAACCACTCCGATATTTCGATCTGTTGGTTATTGTTGCTTTGCCTCTAATTGCATTCGTATTGTTCCCGATTTCAAAACTACTAGCTTCTGCATTCATTTCCAAGAACTTCGAAGACTTGTAGGCACAAATCACTTCTTCAAGAAAGCATAGAGTAATGGAACCGTAATCGTTCCCATACTAAAACTACCGTATGGTCTCGATGCTCGGAATGTATGTACTTTCGAGTGAGCCAAATCTTTCTTGTCGTCTTCAAAACAAGCTCATGAACCAATACAAACACGTCAATCTTGGCCTAATTTTGCATGCACTTGTTATAACCTAGGAATGGCCTTCAGTGCCTTTAGCGAATTTTGTTTCTTTTCCGATTTTCGGTAACGATGCGTTTAATGAATGTAAGGTCCTCAGCTACGTTGTCAAGTATCTAATTTGAGACTCCAACTCAACGTCTTCTTGACAAAAAAAAAAGTATTTTGTTTGAGTCGATCCGTAAGAAAAGTTGAGATCGTTTGGTATCCCTCTGTTATCAACACTTTGATTTTGAAGCACTGTTTCTTGAACCTTTCCGTTGTTATCGTCATTAACAGCGGTGGATGGGCGACTCGCTTAAGGCAGGTTTTCGATGGGTTATCTGCCTTTAATTAATGCTTTAAAGTAGCATTTCGAAGCATTTACAACAATTCCATATCCGTGATTTCATTAGAAAGACAAGATTTCATGCAAATTTCTTGTAAAGGGTGATCCATTTCGATGTTCTTACTTTTTAATAAAAAAATATAGAAACTTAAGATTTAATGGGGAATGTTCCTTATCTTTCAATAGAACATTCTTTGGCATTTATTTTTTAAAATTTATCTCTTTCAAATGTTGGCTGCGACTACGTCTCAGATGGTTCTTCCGTTGAGTCTATTTCGACTGGTAACTGGCGTATAATACGCGTGGTTTTTTCTCAAAGACCTGAATTGAAGCGGGATTGTCCGCATAGACTTTAGACATTACATATCTTCACAGGAAAAAGTCTTACGGTGTGATATCACACGACCTTTTTAGCCAATCGACCGTCACAAAACGTGAAACTATCTGCACACCGAAGTGTTTTCTCAATGAAACTATTGATTGATGCGTTGTGTGGGAAGTGTCGCCGTCTTGTTGAAACCAAATGTCGCCGAGATCTTCCCTTCTTCTTAATTGGCGTAGACACCGCTTACGCGATTATAGCCGAGTTAACGACAGCGCGCCAGTCGTTTCTTCTTTTCGCTACGTGGCGCCAATTGGATATTCCAAGCGAAGCCAGGTCCTTCTCCACTTGGTCCTTCTAACGGAGTGGAGGTCTTCCTCTTCCTCTGCTTCCCCCGGCGGGTACTGCGTCGAATACTTTCAGAGCTGGAGTGTTTTCATCCACCCGGACAACATGACCTAGCCAGCGTAGCCGCTGTCTTTTAATTCGCTGAACTATGTATGTCAATGTCGTCATATATCTCGAACAGCTTATCGTTCCATCGAACGCGATATTCGCCGTGGCCAATGCGCAAAGGACCATAAATCTTTCGCAGAATTTGTCTCTCGAAAACTCGCAACGTCGACTCATCGGTTGCCGTCATCGCCCAAGCCTCTGCACCATATAGCAGGACGGGAATTATGAGCGACTTATAGAGTTTAGTTTTTGTTCGTCGAGAGAGGACTTTACTTTTCAATTGCCTACTCAGTCCGAAGTCGCCGAGATCACGAGCTTGAATTTTAGACATTAAATAGTCGGTAAGTAGTAGGTTATCAATGCGCGATAACGGTGGCCATTGGCGGTTACGTTCTCACCGGCATCATTTTTGAAGAAATTCGGACTGATGATTCCACCGGCCTACAAACCACACCAAACCATTGCTTTTTTTTTATGAAATGTCAGCTCTTCAATCTCAATTGGCAATTTTGCTTGTTGAGCCAGAAATAGGCCTCATCACTGAATAAAATTTGGCTCAAAAACGTCGGATTTTCTGGAAACATTTCAAGAGCCCAAAGAGCGAAGCAATGTCGCTTGGGAAAGTCGAGCGGCTTCACTTCTTGCACAAGCTTGTATTCTTCAAGACTTCACTCTTCTCTAAGCCAGTGAGCAAGTGTTTACTTATGACCTCAGTAGTTCCAATAATTTAACTTTCTTATTGGATTGCAAATATTAAACATTTCACTTGAGCTTTGTGGCAGACAAACTCGAAAACAAATTAAAAGTAAGCAAACCGAAATATGTGTCGGTTATATTTAATTTACGAATTTCATAAGAAACCACAATCATAATCGGATTTAAGATCATAACATGAATATCGATGCAGACTGTAGCACACACTCGAATTCCCCAAAGGGTCTCACATAGCCGAAACACATATGCATACCTACATATTTGAGTATACATGACAGCAAGTGGGCCAACTGTCCCATATCGGCATAGACACACCGGCCGTAACCGCAGCAAAAACAACAATAGAAGCACTACAACAATAACATTATTCAAAGAAACTACACTTGAAGCCACTCACAACTGAAACTCATATCAACTTGAGCGCAAGTATCCTTTTCAAGCCAACATGTGCTTCCTACTCCATATCTGCGCTAAAACACTCGAAGGCAATAACTTTTCGACAACAAAGCAAAGATGTACTTGCTGACCGCAAGCGTCTTGAGAGGAAATGCAAAACGAAATGTACAGTTATTTTGCAAAGAAAATTCCTTAACACAACAAGATTGGCAGAGACTGGAGACGGAGCGCTTGGAACAGAGTCGGTAGCGCAGCACTGAGCGCAGAGGCAAGCGGTGAACTGACACACAAAGAGACCGACAAGAGCACGGTTAACTTGGTCGCCAGATTATTGCAAGTGTCTACGAAAATATTGCTGACTGCTGCCAGATTAGTTGAAGGACAACATATGATGATAATAGAAGAAAGAAAGCTCGAGTACAGTTTTGGCAGGGGTGTGAGTGTGTTAAGCAAACATATTAAACGCATATGAACCGCATATCAGGCGACCTGACAAGCTGTCAGTGGGAACTCGCATGAGACGTGGCAACAGGCAACAGCATGCCTGATAGAGGATCAAACCACAAATCAGTGCTAAGGCGTAGTGTCTTGGCTGCACAACACATAAGCGAGGATGTGCTGGCGTAAGAGACAATGAAGTGCTTACGTGGATAGATGGCAGGCAGAGAGGCAGGCGGAATTTATGGGGAGACAGGCGGCTAGGCGGAGAGACAGAAGAGTATATATACGGAGAGACAAACGTGAAGATAGGTGGATAGGCGGACGAGGATATATACGGGGAGACTGTCGAAGAGAAAGACGCAAAAACATACGCAGCGGCAGTCGTAGAGACAAACGGCGCGAACGGAGTCCAGGCAGCCAAGCAGTTGTCAGCCAGTTAGGCCCCTGGGTAACTCACATCCGCTGAGCCACAATAAAATATCATATTTCTATTTAGTTTGTGCTTTGCTCACAGCTTTTTATGTGGCATATTACTATAGCGTATGCGTCTAGTTGGGTGCCGGAAGAATCTAGTTTAGTGCAGTAGTAAAATATATGCGAAACTTGCTGAAAATTAAGTTGTCTCGCCCACAATGACTAATTGCTTAATTAGCATATGGCCATGACAGCGTCGCCGACTTACGCACAAACCAAGAGCAGAGCATAAAGTTTAAGGTTAACAGCAAGGGGCGCACCTTGTCCTTGAAAGTAAAAAAGGTTGACAGCGTCTGAAGAAGAACTTGGATTGCCGGCAAGTGGCCGTAAATAAACAACAACAACAAGCAGGAAGCGTGCTGCACAAGACCTTTCGACAAATTTTTTTCACCGCCATGTTATGAGTTTGATATTTGTAAAATATACATTATCTACATATGTTTGCTATGTCTGTCCACTCCTCCGTACCTTTCATTGACAACGGTGTTTACATGTGAGCACATATGGGCACGTGACATTTAAGGGAAAACGGTTATTTGCCGTCAAGAAAAGTTGTTGTTAATGCGTTTGACATGTGTGTTTGCTGTTGCTTGTTGTAAAGGATATGCCAGGACACGCATACGTAATCTGTAGAACTCATTTGTATGCTTGCGTAATTAACATATGGTTAAGCAAGCATCGGATATTTTAAATTTTAAGGGTTGATTGACATATATACAAACTTTTTTGTCTTAAACTCAGGCCTTTCATTCCGGTGTTGTTTGCTCATAAGTAGGTTATCGATTTTTTGGGGGCGTCTTTAGGCTTTGCAAAGGCAATTCGAAATTTCTTCTTTATACGCAAGTAAAGCGGTTTAAAGTAGTGTTTGTTAAGTATATTTTAGTAATATAGAAGAAAGGAAGAAATTATTGTGTGACTAATTTAAAGAACAGCATTTAAATGGCCTGCTATAATGAAGCAATAAGCTGCTGCTTGTTTGCTATATGTAAATCGATAAAACTTGGAAAGTGGCGAATCGAACTAGCAACTGAAAAACTCAAGTGAAAATTCTCTATCTAGCGCTTGTAGCACATTTATGAGGCCAACGCATACTTTCTGTTACGAAGTCTTCTTCTTCTTTTTTATTGGCCGTTATAGCCGAGTTAACAACAGGGCGCCAGTCGTTTCTTCTTTTCGCAAGCTGGCGCCAATTGGAAATTCCAAGCGAAGCCAGGTCCTTCTCCATGTGATCGTTCCAACAGAGTGGAGGTCTTCCCCTTTCTAGGCTTCCTCCACTGGGTACTTCGTCGATCACACTCAGAGCAGGCTTGTTTTCATCTTTACGGTCGACTTTGACTTATCCAGCGGAACCGCTGTCTCTTAATTCGCTAAAATATGCCAGTATCGTCGTATATCTCACACAGTCCATCGTTCTATCGACTGCGGTATTCGCCATTGCCAATGCGCAAGGGACCATAAATCTTCCACAGAATCTTTTTCTCGAAAACTCGTAACGTCGACTCATCAGATGTTGTCATCCATGTCATCCATGACTTTGCACCATTAAGCAGAACGGGAATAATAAGTGACTTATAGAGTATGGGTTTTGTTCGTCGGGAGAGGACTTTACTTCTCAATTGTGTACTCAATTCGAAGCACAAACAGTTGGTAAGCGTTATTCTAAGTTCGATTTCGAGGCCTACCCGATTCTGATGGCGCTTTTGCCATTGCTCAACGTCAGTTTACGCAGCCGTATTAGTTTTTCGTGGATACCAAATTCAGACTTAGCGGCATAACACCTTTTCGTGCTGTTAAAAGCTGCTTTGAAGTCAACAAAGTGGTGATGTGTAACGATCCTCTTTTGAATGGTATCTTCCAAGATTTGGCGCGTGGTGAATATCTGATCAATTGTTGATTTTAAAAGCCTGAAGCCACACAAATAAGGTCCAATCAGTTTGTTGACGGTGGTATTTAATATTTCACACAGTACACTCGATTGAATCTTATATGCGATGGTGAGGGGCTCATTCCACTGTAGTTGGCGCAGATTCTGGGGTCTGCCTTTTTTCAGAATTGGGCATAGCACACTTAAATTCCTATAGTCAGGCATGCTTTCCTCCGATCATATTTAACAAAGAAGCTGATGCATGCTCCTTATCAGTTCCGCCGCTTTGTTGTTCTTCAGACGAATAATTGATATTCGAACTTTTTCATAGTCGGGTAATGGAACGTCTACTCCATCGTCATCGATTAGGGAAACGGGTTCACCATCTCCTGGTGTTATGCTTTCACTGCCATTCAGCACGCTGGAAAGTATTCCTTTCATAGTTTCAGTATACTCTGGGACAGTCGATTTTCACAAGCTTTTCTTGGAACGAGTTTAGCACCAGCAAAGTCATGACTATAGACAGGTACTTGGTATTAGGTCCGGTCTACAAATTAGATGCTTAAGAACCTCTCAAACAAGTTTCCGAAGTCCGGCAAGTTACCATCGATATGTGTGCCCTGGCGTTGTCCTGTTGGAGTACAATTTCTCTTCTATTCACCGAAGCTGGTCGCTTCTGAGCAACACCTTATATAAGTAGTACATAGATGTTTCTCTGTCAATCCCACCATATTCTAAAACAAACCTTCTTGATAGTCTGTGATGTCTTGTTCACCGTTTGCACCAGCTCCAAAGGATTCTACTCCGATTGTTATCGCTTGTTATTCTCGTAAGTGAGCTACATAGTTTTTTATTACCAGTATCCATCCACCTTAGAAATAGATAGATTCAGCAGCGAATTGTAGATGGAAATTCGGCCCCCGATCAAATGGTTTTCCATGGAACATGGAACATTTTACTAATAGCATTTTGTATTCTTATAGACGAACTCTTGTTTGAGCATTTTCTCTGAACAATAATAGTTGTACTTAGTATACGAAAGCCTATAAAAGAGATACTAAGCGGCAAGCTCGAAAAAAATTCCAGCCGAGAGGTCAAATTTTCGTCCCCTTTTTGCTGCAATCGGGACCATTTGTCAGCAACAACTGAATATTTTCTTCCAAAACGTCTGTCGTCTCGGACTTACTGCTTAGACAAGCCACTTTAAATATTATAATCTCACAAAAAATATTCAAATGGTGTTAAAGCGAAAGATCTTGGAGGCCACGCCACAGGCTCACGACACGAGATAATGCGCTCACAACAAGACGGATTGTTAGTAGAACCAAAGGTCGTCTACATTAGCATCCTCAAAAATTGACCAATTATTCCATCTGTCTATAGAGCAACCCCGGCAGAGACTTTTTGAGGATGTAACGACGTATCAACAGTGGCTTGTGCATTATCATCACTTCAAATGCGACAACCTTGTTTTCATTAACGTCACCATTCAAACAAAAGTTAGACTCAACGCTGAACAAAATTTTCTTGTGGTAATCGGTTACGTTGACCATATCATTTTCGGCTCATTAAACGAACGTGCAATACGTTTGATGATCGGTTGGCTTTATTACTTGCACGAGTTGGATTTTGTAAGTCTGCAAACCAAGATACTTCCGCAAAAGCTTCCGTAAAGTGTTTGGGCACAGCTCCCATTGTTGCGCGCGATAGCGTATGGACTCCTTCGGGTCTGCTTCAATACTCTGCTCCACAGCAGCAATAGCGTCCGCTATGCACACTGTACGCTGACTCTAAGGATGCGCAAGTGGTGGAGACTTCACTGGGCGATTAAGTCAAACGGATACCAGACGCAGCGCGCCAAGTGTCTCATGATCGGAACCATTGTCTCAATAATAAATTTGCACGATTTGAGTATGTTGTTGGTACTTAGTTAAGAGTTTTAAGAAGAAAAATCTTGTGCACCGCCAGCCACCTACATATTTTCGAAGAACCGCCTGGAGTTCGTTTACGGAATAAATTAATCGCTGATTTTTAAAATACTTTGAAATCTGTTTCATTTTTATTTATATACTAAATATGTCTCTTCAAAAAAAATGAAATGGATGACAAGTGGAAAGAACCTCCTGTATAGAGATAACTCACACAATTTTTACCAGAAATCTTTAGAGCATCAAATATCGGTACAAACACATACACACACGCACATAATTAACAACTTGTATTTGCAAAGTATTTAAAAACATGAAAATTTCCAACCACTTGAGTGCAAAAAAGTTACAAGAAATACCACAGTGTGGTTTCACTTAATGATATCGTAAGCACACTTCACTCGCAGCCAAAGGAGGCTCCTTGAAAGAGCCGAGCCGCGCATGCAGTTGAACGCAATGAACTCTCCAACCACTTAGCTTGATTAAGCGGTGCAGCGTTAAGGAAATCCTTTGCGGAATTAAAAAACTTTACCGACCACATTAACAGCGCCGACCGAGCTCTGGCCGAGAGCGGGCAGTGCGCGTAGGGAGATGAGGCGGTTAAGCGAAAGATAGAACGAAATAGTGTGGCGAGAAAAGTTGGTTGCAAGGCAGAAAAATAATAAATAATAAGCCGACAAAAAAGTGCAAAAGTGCGAATCGCTAAGTATGCATTTGTATGCATGTGTATGCGTGTGAGCACATATGCCCGGAAACATGCCTGAAACTACAATTAATTACGGAAGACACAAGTTCTACGTTAGTTTCTACATTTTTGCATATGAGTGCGTGTGTGTGTGTGTAAGGTGGGGCGCACAAGTTAATCGTCGCAATAAGCATTTCGAGACGCTTCGCTTTTCACAGGGCCGCGCGCCTGCACATATGCAACAAATAATTCATACATACCGCCACGCTGTCAGCAGCAAATGCGTGGAACGCGGCTTGCGAAGTGTATGTAGGTGGTGGCAGCGGGTAAAATGCAAAGTAAATATTATTGTTTCGTTGAATGCTGCAATTTTTCTTGCTATTGTTATTGTAATGGTACGTGAGAGTTTCGCATTTACAAAAGTTTTGTTGCGAATAAGAAAAGTTCGCTTTTTTCGGTGAATGCGGTGATTGCTAACGGCAATGCAACAATAACAACAGCAGAAACGATGAAACAAAGAAACTTTTTAAGTAGTTGTTTTTGTATGTTGCAAGTATTACTGTTGCCAAATCTTCGAGTGCGCGGTGGGGCGTATTAAACGCGAATATTAGCAAGTGTATGGAGGTTAATGGATTAGCAAGAAGGCATAACTTTAGGCGCACGAAAGAGTTGAACGAAAATGGCAAAGTACCGCTATAAATTTGTCGAAATTGCAAATTCATTTTTTAACATAAAAATTGTGTAAATGGAAAAAAATACATCTACGAAAAATGAGTTTTTATTTGCTCTTTTCTGGGGTTACTTTAAAGCTAATTGAGAGAACTAGCCAAAGTAGCTTTCTTACATGCACATGTTACTCAAAACTGTTCCCAAAGAACACTTGAAAGCAGTGAGAGTCGACGAGTAATTGCGAAGCACGAGAGATATGAAGCATTCTTCTTACGATAAAGACTACTATTTTTTGTTAAGATGAACTTAGCTATGGGCAAATAGTTCAATCGATCTCCTGCGTTCTACTTTAGATCTAGTCAGTCACCCAGCAACATGTCGTCGAACTGTTAAGCGCAAGCGATGTCCATTAATGCAGTGCTAGAAAAATTAGAGACTGCCAGATGGAGATCCATTGCAGTGAACAGGGCGAGGATGCTCCTTCGCTTCCTTAACCAGTCTGGAGAAAGCAGAACTAACGGCGAAATCATCGGCGTACGCCAGCAGCTGTACACTCTTATATAAGAGTGTACCTTCTCTAATGAGCTCTTCACCTCGTATTATTTTCTCCAGCAATAGATTGAAGAAATCACACGATAGGGAGCCGTCTTGTCTGAAACCTCGCTTGGTATCAAACGTCTCGGAGAGGTCCTTCCCCGGTTTTGACGAATCTAATCATAAACTAGATAAAGTTCATATTATTTTTAGTGAGGACAGGCACTCCTTGACCAACTTTGAGCGCATAGTTAACGAATTCAGCGCTAGTATTGTCGCTCGGATGTCGGTAGGAATGCACATCTCACTGAAAGGACTGCATTTCGTTAGAGTACGTCTACCGCCACCTTATTAGCAGCCGCTTCTGCCTGAGAAACACTATAGTGATTCGGTAGTGTAAAGCTAAGATTGACGGATAGCTTCTTACAGAAAACTCCCCCTTTAACCTTCCCTCCTCGCTTCAATCCATCCTTGAAAGGGCTCTCTGTTCCTCTTCTCCAGTGATTCCAGAAAAAAACCGCCACCAGTAGCCCCTACCACGCTGTGATCCAAGTTTTCAGGAATGAAGTTGAAGGAAACGAAAATGCCGGTGTGTTCTTATTCGTACCCCTTCATATATTTAGCTTCCCTAAGCATTGGAGCTCACTTCGCAGAAATTTCCCTACCCACAAAGTCCACGAATGCTATATGTAGTAAGGCCTTAAATGCTATTGTTGGTATAGTCCGCAGTAGACGAGAAATGCCGATGAGAGCCGCACTTTGTACACGTTCAAGTTTCTTAGTAAGTGTAGTGTTTTCCAGCGCCTTCCACCAGACGAACACCAAACACATTGTTGACTTGAATACCGGTTCGTAGAGCCAAAATACCACATTTGGAGAGAGTCTCAACCTTTTCTCTATAGCTCGGGAACAGAAACTTTAGGCAACCGATACCTTCCTTACTTTTTGTCCAATATTTGGTCTCTAAGAGCTAAGCTTTTTATCAAAAATAACCCTTGGTATTTCACTTATTCAACGGGTTGAAGAAGGATGCCTTCGACGCCATGCTAGCCGTCAAAAAAGTTGAGAAGTTAACTCTATCCAAATAAATAAGTTTTCACTACATATAAAGCCGAGAAGTGACGCACCTCACGCATTTGTATCCGAGCTTTCCTAGACGGTGTGCCTCAAGTTAGTATCCGAGCCGATTACTAACCTGCCTCTTCTTCGTCTGGCCTCCACCAAAAGTCTCTTCAGCAGATCTGGAGTTGAATCCGCCTTGTCGTCATGATTGATGAAGACCGAAACAAGCCAAAGTTCTCCTGGATTGCTCTTCAGCCTAGCGAAGATGCTGAATTAAGTATAAGTAAGACTAATTTCATGTCTGGCTAATAAACAAGCTCTGGTTCTATATGCCTTATTAGGATGACACTGCTACTTAGCTACGGCTCCTGGGTTAGGCCGACGTTAGCTTCGTCTCTTTTTGGACGGAACAAAAAATGGCGGAGATCGTCCTTCGCCTCATCTTCCAAACTCTTCTCTAACAGTGCAAGTTCCGCACACTCATCGTTACAGACTCGATCCTCTACGAGCAGCTGCTTGAGACTGACAACAGATTTCTCAACTGGCTTCATCTCTTCTTGGACGAAACAAAAAACCAGCGCAGAACGCCCTCCTTCTTATTTTCCAAACTCTTCTCCAACCCTACGTGTTTACCACCATCATCGTTACCGACTGAATCCTCTGCCAACAGATACTTGAGGTTGAAGACAGGCTCATCAACTGAGAATCCGCTCTCCGTGCTCTTGATAAGATAGATAGGTATCTTCATGCCCGTTTGGGTCTTTTGGTCCTTTTCATCCGCTATCACTAGAAGCAGCGAGTTATTCGCTCCGACTTCTGTCGGGATTAACTTGAGAACCGCCCTCACAAAGCTCTAGCTTACGGTGCTCTTTGCCTGCCGATATGGCTCTGTGGTCTTTTCCAGCCTAATGGTCCTTCAGTCGTGGGCGAGCCAAGGCTGGTTTGTAACTTTATATTGAGCAACTATGTTCGAAATAAGTTATACTTACTTGAGGAGCCGACAGCACCTTTATATTCCTCTGCAACACCAAGCCTTCTTGCCACAAATCCTAGCCACACATATATAAATATGTATTATAACTGTATTGAAATAAAAAATAATAATTTTTGTATTTAATTGTAAGTGCTTTCTATTTTTGTATGATTCTATGGCTCCTCTGTATATATTTGTCCCTCCTTTGTGTGCTTAGCTGGGCTTTGCTAAGCTTTTGGACCCCTGAATTGATTACATATTTATTTTTGTATTTTTCATTTATTTCTTTTTTCTTTTCGTTTTATGTTTTTTTGTTTTCCGCAACACAGTTTGATTTACTTTTAGAGTGCGGCAATGGAGTGCTTTTCGAGTGGTTCACCATTGCGCTGGAAACCACTTTTGCTGTTTGTCGTTTGTTTTTGGTAATTCTGCTAGCTTGATAGGCTTTATGGCTTATTGAGTTGGCAGTGCAGCGTAGCCAGTTCACCGCATAACCGTAAAAACCGAAAAAGCGAAGCAGTTTCAATGGTCAGTGCTGAATCCTTTTTAGCAACGGTTTTAAGCTTCGTAGAGCATTAGCTTCAAAGCTTATGCCATAAATAATATATAAAAAATATATATTATATAAAAGATAGAAATAAAAAAATTTGTTGGAGTAGAAGCAAAATTTTTAATATTTTTAAATTTGTTCTGTTGGGTGTGTATGCTTATAACTTAGAAAGCAAGGAAAGAAAACTCATCCTTATTTTCATCTCAAAGCTCTAAAGCTCTTCTTTGGATAAATTGCGATATTAAGAATATGGGTAATCTTCCACTTTTCAGAAGAAGTAGCTGCTTCATAATCAAGTCCCTTCCACATTTTGTCATGAAGGTCAGGAAGTTAGTTGACTGACCGTGCCATTATCTTCGAAGACTAATTCCGCATCCGTCGGTATTTTGGATATCAACATAGATCTGGTAACAGAAGACTCTTTCATTACATAATAAAATTGCTATTTCATCAAGCCTCTGAGAAGTAAATCCCAACGGGTTGACAAGCTAAAATTCCATCAGACTTGATTTTAAAATTACTATCCCACTTAGTGCTCCTAAAGGTATGCAATGTATGTGGTATACTATTTACATCATATACCAGCTATACCCAGCAATGGAAAAGGTTAATAGGTGATCTACCTTCTCGAACGACTTTTGGAATCACAAGGTGATTTCGAGTTAAGAGGGAGGGTAGCAGGTGTAGCCTCCTGTCGAGAGTTCTCCATCAACTTTAATTCTCGGCTACCAGACCATTGTAGCGTCTTTCAAGCGGGATTGACTGCCATCAAGGTAGCGATAGATATACTACTCCGAAGTGCAGCCTCTTCAGAGAGGTGTACATGCAGTCTGATAGCCGAAAGACTATCCCGGACTTAAGCTCGCTGACTCCAACTAATCAAGGACCTTATTGACAATAGCTTTTAGCATTATCCATATTAGACTTGTATGAATGTCCGGTCACAGTTTCATCGGCAGAAACAACAAAGTCGATAAGCTTGGACACCCTTACTCTACTTTCAACCGATTGGAGGCGAGTCAGTACTCCGATGTCCTCTTGAATTCTAGCGCTGGATATATGATCCTCCAGTGAGCTCAGCAAGTGCTGGACAACAGCCGGAACTTGTGCGATTGCAAGATCCTTCTAGCTCCAAGTGAACCGTAAAGATCCGCCGAATTACTTGCACTTGTCAAAGTAAAACTCGCCGCAATTGTAGATTTTCTGACCGGAAACTGTCCAATAGCTACACACTCGGAGTAACCAAACATGCTGACGAACGCTCTTTGCCAAAGTTGTTTGAAAGAAGATGATTAGGCATCATCTTGTCACTTTCTCATCTATTGCTCGGGTTTCGTCAGAGAGACTGAAATATCTCAGTAGACACACCTTTGTTGAACCCAGGAATAAAATTTACCACCTCAGTAAATTTGTGGTGAGCTCAAAACGCTTCGTCGATCTATGAGGTGGAGTTTTTAGGTAATACGAAACCCAAGTATTTGTCAAAATGAGATCCATCGATTTTTTGGCCAAGCCAACGACGTAACCGAACCTAACTTTTTCTCCCCAATTAAGTGCTCATTTATCGGAAACTTCAATATCTTTGGCACAGATTACAAAACTTCACTGCAATGTTGTTCAAATCAGACCACTATAGCATATTGCAACATGCAAACTGACCGATCAAAATCAAGGAATACCATTTGGCTCTAAAAGAGTTCTTGGTAGTTATACAGAAAGAACAATAAACCTTTTTTTTAGAATATGGAAGAACAGTCAGCAAGCCTTATAAGGCTAAAAGACTATTCAGAAGTAATATAATTTTGAAAATAAAATAGATTAATTTTTGAAAGATTTCCAAACCATGCACGTAAAGCAAAAAACAAGTCAAATTTCTATAGAATAAGTTAATTGCGATAATATGGGAAATCACTGGATTAAAAGTGATAATTTACACCTGTACAACCTTCCTATAGGATTACAACTATCCTGTGTTAGATTAGGTTGGATTAAGAGTCGATCCTAACAGCGATCTCACTTGGATAGCTTAGAACGCCGGTCCTTTGTGGTACCTAAGGCTTCTATATAATCGTTCATAAGATCCTTACAAATCGAAAAACGCTTTGTGTTTATCACCCAGTTGAGAACTAGCATGAAACTAGTTCCATTTACTATTATGTTAACCGTAATACAAAATCAGATTAGCTTACGCATCAGCAGCTTGTAAATTAATAACGGAAGTAATATAAATGTATATTTTTTATTCTGATTGTGGCCGATAAAACCACTCAAAATTATTACTCATTCTTCCTTTATCATTAATTTCTGTAAATTTATTATTTTTCGTGTAAATTCATACTAGCATAAAAATGGCTGATACCAAGTGATTACATCAAAACTCTCATGTAAAACTAATAAATATGATTGTGCTCTTATAAATATAATATATATGATATATATGTTATACACAAGTATATGTATGTATGACTTATAAATATATACATATATATGTGGCCTGGTCTACGAAAAAGGGGCTAACGTGCGAAAACTAGTTTTCTGGGAAAAGCTGTTAAAAATAATCGTCAGTTTCTCGTTATCTCATTAATTCTTCCCCTTTTTTTTGACACCTAAGCCCCCTTTTCGTAGACCAGGTCACATATGTATATGTTAAGATTTTAAAACATATAATAATTATGATTATTACTAAAAACTTCTTTCTTATCAAAATAGTGGTTTGTTTATACAGTATATGTATATATGTACATTATATCTATATATTTTGAACAGATTAGGCACCTTGAAATGTTTAACATTTCATTACATTTATTCATAGAGACAAACATATATAAATACATACATACACATAAAAATGTAACGGTTATATTGAAGCAAAGTTATATGTATATCGATATGCTACCCAATACCTAATTCTCAACACTAAGTAGTGAAGAAGTACGTGTGATGTTTTGCTCCAAGGCCTGAAGTGAAGTGGGATTGTCCGCAGAGACTTTAGTCTTTACATAACCCCATAGGAAAAAGTCTAACCGTGTGATATCACATGATCTTGATGACCAATCGATCGGCACAAAACGTGAAATTACTGCTCACCGAATTGTTCTCTCAATAAATCCATTGTTCGATGCGATGTGTGTGAAGTGCCGCCTTCTTTTTGAGAACAAATGTCGCCGAGATCGTGAGCTTCAATTTCAGGTATCAAATAATCGGTTATCATGCGCGATAACGGTCGCCAATGACGGTTACATTCTCATCATTTCTCAAGACATTTGGACCTATGATTCCACCGACCCACAAACCATACCAAACCGTTGTTTTTTCTGGATTAAATCGCAGCTCTTGAATCTCTTCAGGTTTACATACCCATTGAACCAGAAATGGAGCTCACCGCGCAACAAAATTTGGCTCGAAAACTTCTTGGAACTTTTCAAAAGCCCATAGTGCAAAGCGATGTCGCTTGGAAAGGTCAAGCGGCTTCAGTTCTTACACAAGCTATATAGTATTTTGCATGCTTTCAATTTAAGATCTCGAAATACGACAAATTTCAAAACAAGTCATTTTGAGAGGTTTGCACTTACGCACTTAGATATAAATTATTTACAGGACTTAGTACTTTGTCCTTAGATCTCTATTTCTTTTTACCCATATTTTCAACCAAGTTTTCAATAATTAAGTGGAATATATTTCTCCACAGCGTCTGTACCCGTGCCCTCAGTTCGTTCGTGTTGGAAGATGGATTTCGAAGAGAAAATTTTCTATCAGCTTAAGGCCGGGACTGACCATTTGAAAGTGTTGAAACTTTTGCTATTGGACTTTTTATCCGTATGTTTCGGTTATTCTTCTTGATTGAAAATAAATTACTCACTACGACAGACAGCTGTGCTCAAAACTTAAAACAACAGTTCTATTTTAAAATTTTAATAAATTCGAGTTTTTTTGTTTAGTTCGGTCGTCAAAAATAACCTGCTGAAGCCTCCGCGAGGATGCCAACTGGAAATAGATACCAAAGTATCCCCACGATAGGTGGTAAAATTAGCCACTGTTGCAGTTAAGAGGTATCTAGCTAAGTTCTGACTTATTAGTTGGATGTTCGTTGTACAGCATTCAAATAAAAGGCCTTACTATTGCGAGAGGTACAAAAACGGACTGGATCAAGATGTCATGCGACCCGTGCCAATGGTTAGCCTGGTTGGAGGCCCTCAATAGCGCAGTCTTGAACCGTGCTTACGGTTACCTGACGACTTCTGTAGCTATCGGCGCTTAAAAAACTTTCTTGCCTTTCATGGCTTGGTGAATTCCGCAGGTATGTGGACTGTGCCCATAACTTCGGTTGAGCTTGAGGAGGGTATACGTTATTTTTGATAAATGTGACCTGGTCTACGAAAAGGGGGCTTAGGTGTCAAAAAAAAGGAGTACAATTAATGAGATGACGAGAAACTGACGATTATTTTTAACAGCTTTTCCCAGAAAACTAGTTTTCGCACGTTAGCCCCCTTTTCGTAGACCAGGTCACAAATTATATTTGTAAGTCAAGTTTGATTATTCCACCAAGGTTGTAATAAAAACAAGTAAGGAAGGGCTAAGTTCGGGTGTCACCGAACATTTTATACTCTCGCATGGTAAAGTGATAATCGAGATTTCATAATACGTCATTTACATATTTTTCAAACACCGAATTTTTGTAAAGTTTTATTCCGCTATCATCATTGGTCCTTAATGTATATATTATACAGAGAAGGCATCAGATGGAATTCAAAATAGCTTTATATTGGAAGAAGGCGTGGTTGCGAACCGATTTCACCCATATTTCGTACATGTCATCAGGGTGTTAAGAAAATATTATATACCGAATTTCATTGAAATCGGGCCAGTAGTTCCTGAGATATGGTTTTTGGTCCATAAGTGGGCGGCGCCACGCCCATTTTCAATTTTTAAAAAAGCCTGAGTGCAGCTTCCTTCTGGCACTTCTTCCGTAAAATTTAGTGTTTCTGACGTTTTTTGTTAGTCGGTTAACGCACTTTTAGTGATTTTGAACATAACCTTTGTATGGGAGGTGGGCGTGGTTATTATCCGATTTCTTCCATTTTGAACTGTATATGGAAATGCCTGAAGAAAACGACTCTGTAGACTTTGGTTGACATAGCTATAGTAGTTTCCGAGATATGTACAAAAAACTTAGTAGGGCGGGGCCACGCCCGACTTTTCCAAAACAATTGCGTCCAAATATGCCCCTCCCTAATGCAATCCTTTGTGCCAAATTTCACTTTAATATCTTTATTTATGGCTTAGTTATGACACTTTATAGGTTTTCGGTTTCCGCCATTTTGTGGGCGTGGCAGTTGGCCGACTTTGCCCATCTTCGAACTTAACCTTCTTATGGAGCCAAGGAATACGTGTACCAAGTTTCATCATGATATCTCAATTTTTACTCAAGTTACAGCTTGCACGGACAGACGGACGGACGGACAGACGGACGGACGGACGGACAGACAGACATCCGGATTTCAACTCTACTCGTCACCCTGATCACTTTGGTATATATAACCCTATATCTGACTCTTTTAGTTTTAGGACTTACAAACAACCGTTATGTGAACAAAACTATAATACTCTCGTTAGCAACATTGTTGCGAGAGTATAATGATAAGCTTTGTGGAGTTGTTAGGTGTGCTGATTCATTATATCCACCTGTTTCTATATTTAAAACAAATGTAAACTCATTGGAGCAGAAAGTATGCGCCTAGCATAACAGTTAGAACTATGATAATATATAAAATATTTTCTCTTCTTTATCTAATGAATTTATCTAAACATATCTAATCATTTTATTTGATATAATTTATATGTATTGTAGAGATATTTGCTTGAAAGAGTCTTCTTATAAAGCAAGTGAATGCAAGTCAATTAAAAGGCTTAACATATATAAAGTTTTTTAGGCGCTTAAAGATTAATTATATTGCATTCAATCCATGAATATTAGAGTCAAGCTGGCGACCCGTCAAAACCGAAACGAACTGTCAACCTTTCATTGTAATTGTAAAGTCTCTTCCAGTCTGCTTTTGTTCATGACGTAACGAACTTCTGTATAATCCTGTCAAACGCATTATACAAAAGTATTTAGAAGAAATTGCCCTAATCTGTATTTCTATCACTTTTAGGGTAGTCAAAACTAAAAAGCTAGTTGCTAAAATCTCGAGTGTCTCGGTTTAATACTAGCTCCATTAAATACTAAATTATTAACCCTTCTTAAAAAGTTTCTCAACCTGCAACCAATCAAGGTAAAAAGAAAGAGAACGAAATGGCATTCAAAATAACTTCTTTCCATAAAACTGTTTTAGGTGAAATATGCCTGCCTGGCTGAAGGTAACGCCCAAAATACAAAGTAAACCATTGTTTTGAAACTCTGTACACAGATACTAAAGCACTATACATATTCTTATTGGTTGCTAAGAGTAACCCGGCAATAAAATGAAGGCGTTTGAAAATATACAAATTTTTTTGAAAAATTATTATATTTTTTTTCGAGGAAGTACCACGGACAGTGTTGTGCAATCTAACGAAGGAAAGTTACCAAAGACCTGAACTTCTTTCTTATAGCTATTTAAATTTCGAAGTAACTATTATTCCTCGCTCTTTGCAGAAGTAAGGAGTAGAAATAAATACTCCAAAACAAGTCAAAAGGGCTACAAAATTTTTTTTCGAAAATTTCATCAAGTTTAATGCATTTTTTCGTTAATTGTATTATATTAATTTCAAAACTATCGATATCTTATCTCAAACAATTCAAAATTATTTTCGTTGTAAATTATACGATGTATTATTGTATAATATATCCCAACTGAGTCTTCGGTTTATATTTGAAATATTTTCGTTTGTTTTCATAATTTTCTAAATATTTTTTTACTGTAACCTCTAGAAGTCAGTGAAAATATCTCACATTATCTTCAATTTTGAAACCCTTTTAAACTAGTTTCTTAGTGCTTAGAAGCGACTAGTCAGAAAACAACACCTTTTCCGAGATTTTGCCGTTATTTCTGCTTTGCCGCTATCTTATCAGCATAAAGTTTTATTTGTCCAATGCTAGTTAGTCAGCATTTGGCTTTCGAAACTTTGGCGCGCATGATAAATTCTTATCTATTTGAAGATAAGCGAAACACTAGTCGAGGGCTTATAGCGCTTTTTTAAAGGCGTTCGCCGTTGCCGACACGAAAAACGAAAATTAGTACGATCTAGCGAAAGAGTGGGTAAGGTGCGTGTACCGCAGTTTATAATTATAGCGACTATTTAGATAAAAAAATAAATATTTTGTGGTTTTCTAAGTGGCTTATTTGAAAAAGAACAAGTGTGAGTGCAACAAAAGTTGGTTAAGATAAGAAAAAAATTGTAAAATAAGAGAGCATGTTGAGAAAATTGCTAATGAAACTTGAAAAAATGTACTAAAAAAACGAAATAAATGTGAACAGAAAAAACAAAAAACTACCAGCAAACAAATCTAGCAGAAATTTGTATATTTTGAAATGCAAAAATTTTCGAAAATTTTGAAATTAAAAAAAAATTGTAAAAACTTAAAATTTTTATAAAACTGAAGTAAGCGAGCAGACAACTGTTGTTTTTAGAAAATTTTAAACTTTCAAAATTTTTCAGAAACTAAAATTTTTTTCGAAAATAATTTTTTTTTTTCGAAAATGAAAATTATTGAATTTTTTTGCTAACAAGAAACTGCAAGTGAGAAAAAAATAAAATTAATTTTTGAATTTAAAAATTTTTCGAAAATGAATAGGTTGAAATTATCTAAAATTAAATTTTTTTAAATTTTTCATAATATATATTTATTAAGTGAAAACAAGTGAAAATAATAAAATCAATTTTAAAATTTTTAAAAATATTCGAAAATTAAATTTTCAAAATATAGAAAAATTTTCGAAAATATTTTTTTTTTCGAAAATGAAACATTTGAAATATTTTACTAAAAAAATCTGCAAGTGAAAAATAAAATAAAATTAATTTTTAAATTCAAAAAATTTTCGAAAATGAAAAAGTGAATAAATAAAATTAAGTTAAAAATTTTGAACTTTTATGTTAATAAAAACCTGCAAGTGACAAAGATTTTCAGCAGCAAAAAGTGAAATAACCCAGCAACTAGTTTGCTTATCAAAGAGTGCCAAATAGCTGCGGCAAAGACCAGCACGAACACACGCACTCTTATGCATATATTATATAAAATACACAATATTAACAATATCTTATCGGCAGACCTGATTCCTAGTGGCTAAAATAGTTAACTAAACAGAAAAAAGTGCATAGAAAACCCTGTTCAAAGCTGAAATAAAAAAAATATATTGGAACAGCACACCAACAAATTCGAAATATGTTATTTACCTGTGATATATAAATATACATACATATATACCTCAAATATCTACCGTTATAACACGAATTGCGCTGATTCCACATTCACCTGTTCCTTATCAGTTTGTGCTTCTTATCGACAGACCGTTAAGCTTTGCCGTAGTGTTGATTTGTAATCGCATACAGTGGCACTGACTAATAGTCGGACTAATAAAAGCAACAATAATTTTTTGAACAAAAATTATAGTTTAAATGGAAAATAATATAGATATAGACAAATAATGATAATGCTATGCTATAATGTCTGCATAAGTGTGCAACGCAACAAAAACAATAATAATTTCGAAAACTCAAAAGTAAGGGTATTTTCGTGGAAAATTTTTTCACTGAAATTTTCGCGAGTGTATATATTTTTTCAGAACCACTTTACGCCTGAAAAATTTAATTTTCGAGAAGTTTTTTATAACAAAATTTTCAAACTCATTCCAACTGGTTTTGAAACATGAGTGAAATCGAACTAAACCTAAATAAATAGTCGAGAATCTTCAATCGAATTTGAAATTTATATTTTTCCTCGGTTCAATTATAGCCGAGTTTTCAAAAGCGCGTCAAACGTTCTTCCTTTTCGCTGTTTCGCGCCAATTGGAGATTTCTATTGCATCCAGGTCCTTCTCCACCTGGTCTTTCCAACGGAGTAGAGGTCTTCCTTTTCCTCTGCTTTCTCTGGCGGGTAATGCGTTAAATACGTTCAGAGATGCAGTGTCTTTGTTCATTCGGACGACATGACGGGAGAGCACTTTACTCTCAATTAACTATACAGTCAGAAGTAGCACTCGTGGGCAAGAGTAATTCATGGATTTCGAGGCGGACATTGTTGTTGGTGTTAATACTGAATCAAAGGTATACGTTAGTTATCTACGACTTCGAAATCATGACTGTCAACAGTGATGTGAGAGCCAAATCGTGGATTGGACAGAGCACACTTCAATTCTAATCGTCGGACATGCTTTTGTCCGATCGGTTCCCGCCGCTTTGTTGTTCCTCAAACGAGTAATTGCTATTCGAACTTCTTTTTGGTCGGTCAACTCCGTCCGGAATCGGGTTCACCACCTCCTGGTGTTATGTTTACACTGACATTCAGTAGGCTAGAGAAGCGTTCCCTTCATAACTTCAGTGTGCTCTGGGCATCAGTCACTAGATCACCTCTGGGGTTTTAACAAGAAACCTTCTGTTAATCGCCGCATCTTTTCGTAGAATTTTCAATCACTACTCTGACAGCCAGCTTGTCTAGCTCTTCGTACTAACGCATTTCGGCCTCTCTCTCTTTTGTATTTTTATCTGCCCTCTCCCCTGTAATAGATAAAAGAAACAACAGTGAAGTTATTGGTATAAATCTCAATACGACAAGTGCCTGGTAAGTGTGTCATGTTTCATTTAAAATGATTTACATCGGAGGTTACTTTTTTACGTCCCTAGACACCGAATTTGAGACCACTGGTCCTTTGGCTGACTTAATATCGATAAATTGTTAATATGTCTTACTCAAACTAAAGCCATGGTTTCCATTTAATAATGTGGCCGTGTCTTAAAAATTTACTTATAAATGCCTTTAAGTACTTTCCATACTTATTTTCCAAACATCCGGTTGACTTTGTGCCTTACATATATATTAGCCCTTCTTTTATTGATTGTACAAACAAACTAATATAGTTACTAAAACTGTTTTTAAGTTTTTCGATTTACAGTTAAACAGATATACATACATATCACGTAGTATATATCTTATCTACATAAAGCCTATATGGAATGTTCACATATTGGGTATCTACACACATTTCTAGATATATATACATATACATACATACATATATGGTATGCACATAAATATGGTTTATGTACTCATAATAAATTTTTAAGTTTTCAAGCTCTATTAGACTAGGCATCTGTTCTTATCGGCGCTCTCCTGTCAGCTTTTTATTTCTTAACTTCTTTGCACACTCAAAACGCCGTTAATTTTTCGATGTAAAAATCTATAGCAACACACAGTGGTGCTTGGGTTCGTTCAGGTGACGTCATCGCTTGAATATTTCATTCACTTTGTTTATAGTTCTTGGTATTGATAGCGTTTACAATCGATAAGTGAAGCAAGTGAATAAAACAAACAAATTCCACTTGCCGATTTCACAAGCGATTTCTTTATGGTATCAGGTGCAAAGCTAGTAAATAATTGGGTTTAGTATTTCGAAATTTGAGATAGTTTACTTTATTATAAAATGGGTGCCACGTAATTATTTATAGCTGCCATATGTGAGTCACTATATATTTATTTATGCGTAATAATACTATATACATACATACATATAAATATACCTAAGAGACATTAATGTAATTGATCGACATTCAGCAATAATAATTTTTAAAGACAAGAATTTCGATATTAGCGAAAATGAGAGATAATATTTATGGTTTCCTGATAGTTCATGGTTCTCTCAGGAAGCTTAGTCATAAGATTGTTTATTATACATATGTATATAGGTTGACACATTTCTAGGTTTCTTTCTTTTTGAAATAAAAAAAAAAGACTCTTCAAATTTAATGGGGAATGTTTATTATCATTCGAAAGATCATTCTCTGACATTTATTTTTTTGAAGATTATTTGGGCCGCGGCTACGTCTCAAATGGTCCATCCATTGAGTCCAATTTTCGATGACTCGTTTGAGCATTTCGACTGGTAACTGGCCAATGACACGCGTGCTGTCTTGCTCCAAGTTCTAAATCGAAGCGAGATTGTCCGCATAAACTTTAGACTTTACATATCCCCACTGGAAAAAGTCCAACGGTGTGATTTCACATGGTCTTGGGGGGTCAATCAACCGGCCCAAAACGTAAAATTACCTGCTCACCGAAGTGTTCTCTCAATAAATCCCTTAATTGATGCGAACTGTAAGAAGTGGCGCCTCTAGATGAAACCAAATGTCACCGAGATCACCAGCTTCAATTTCTTGCATCAAGTAGTCGGTTATCAAGACACTATTGACGGATCCGTCCTTGCCAGCATCATTTTGGAAGAAAGAAACCACACCAAACCGTTTTTTCTTCGGGATGAAATGGCAGCTCTTGAATCTCTTTAGATTGCTCTTTGAAATTAAATAGAAATGGGCCTCGTCGCTGTTCAAAATTTGGCTCGAAAACATTGGATCTTCTGGGAACTTTTCAAGAGCCGGGTTAAGAAAGACTTTATCAGTAAATTTGGATACTTCTTCATTTTTCTATTAGTAACAAAGGCTATTTAAGTATAATTTAAAAATAAAAGCTGAATTAGTTGAGTTAATTAAAATGTTGATTGGCCCATTGTGTTCATTATTTACTCAATTTAGCTGACACAATTAATATTTGACAGCCCTCTTCTAAACATATTTTGAATATATTTTTTGTAAAGTCCAAAAAGTTGAGAGTTTTAACATAATTAATTTTCAATCAAATACTAATTAGGCAATTAGTTAATTGTTTTATTGCATATTGAGAACAATTATTGATTAAATTTAGTTTGTTATTAATTGTACAATAAATTTAATAATTTTTGGACTTTGCTAATTAAGCACAATTAGTTGTTAAATTGCTGAAATTTTATTAATTGCTTGAATATAATATTTTTTTTGAAATAAAACAAATTTACCAATTTTTGGGTTTTGCCAATTAAGCAAAGTTTTAATTTCATTAATTATCAATTAAAAACTAATTGGGCTATTAGTTAATTGTTTCAATTGTAAATTGAGAACATTTAGTGGTTTAATTTAATTTCTTATTAAATATACAATAAATTGACTAATCTTTGTGGTTTGTTAATTGAGCACAATTAGTTTTTAAATTGTTAAAATTTTCTTAATTGGTTAACTATAATTTGTTGTACAGAGAAAAATTGTGAATTGGTTATTCATATCAGAGTATATTATTTTGACAACAAATTACTTGGTTTTTGATCTATAAATTAAAGGCAATGAAATGCTAAATGGCAGACATTTTCTTAATTGCATAATTAGCAAATTTTTAGGATGCAGAAAGCAAAAAAATTTAACTCACATTAAGAATTGTCCATTGCTTTTATTTAAATTCTCTGTTTGTAAATTAAATTTATTTAAATGCTAAATTGTTAAAAAGTTTCTTAATTGCACAATTAGAATCTTTTTGGTACGAATAAAGCAAAGAAATTTATCTCAAGTTGGGAAAATAATTAACTGTTGGTACTAATTGAGCTGTTTTTTTTTGTAAATTAAATACAATCAAATGTTAAATTGCCAAAAAATTTCTTAATTGCACAATTAAAAGTTTTTTTTTTTTACCGAAAAAGCATAGAAATCTTTTTCAAGTTGAAAAATGGTTATCCAAACCAAAATTTGATATACTATATTTAATTTGACAATAAATTGAGTGAATTTTTTGCGGTAAATTAATGACAATTAAATGTTAAATTGCTGAAATTTTCTTAATTGCACAATTAAAAAACTTTTTTTTTACATAAACACCAAAGAAAATGATCTTAAGTTGGGGAAATGATTATTTGTAGCAAGTTGTATTAATTCACATATCAATTTTGACCAGAAATTGCTTGATTTTGGGTGTGTTAAATGAGAACAATTCGTTGCTAAAATTGCTGAAATTTCCCTTATTGCATAACTAATATATTTTTTGAATGCAGAAAGTAAAGAAATTCCTATCAAGTTTAGAAAATGGCAATCCATAACAAAAAGCTTAAAAAGAGTGCCGCTAATTGCCTCATTTCTTCTTGCAATCTCGCATTGTTACTCATAGTATTGATGACTCAATTGAGAAAATATTTATACATGTATATGTAAGTGCTTATAATATAATAAATATATGTATGGTCGCGCACTCATACATACAATTTTAATACATGAATTCAAGGTTAACAACCAATCGATTACAACATGCCGTGTAAAGTTAATTTAACATTTTTGACCACTCCATTACATAGACATCCTCTTATATTGTATTTACAAACATTTTCAAGATAATAAAATTTATTTCTAAAAACGCGAGCTCGCCACTTTACGTACCTAATTGCGCCTAGCAGTTCAATTCTGATAAAAATGTATACATTTTATTATGTTGCTATTAGTTTAGTGGTAGATAAGCGCAGGTGCTTTTCAGGTACAAATCATAGGCGCTGAATGTGTATAACTCACACACACATATCTACATATAAGCAATAATACATGTGTAGTGGTAAAACTATGGCTAAAATATACGCAATTAGAATAATATATGGAAAATAGGCGACAATAAAGTAAGACAGCAAATTGAACATGAAACTGGTCGGGTATGACTAGGCGTATGATTAATGTGATTTAAAGTTAGTATGCCAAGGGTAGATAAAACTAACGAAATTTCGTAATAACAACTATTTAGTATATAAGTTGGAATATTACTTAACTTTTTGGCAATTTTTATGAATATACCAGAATATACATACTAATACCTCCGAAGAATGCTTGAGAGTTCTACTTCACACTCATTGCGAACTGTTTATACATTTTTTTATTTTTACACAAAATTGAGTTTACTGAACATTTTGGAGTTTATTACAAAAACTAAAATTAAGTTAAATTAGTTAGTCTTTTACTGAAAATTGAGTTTGGCAATAAACTCTACTCAAAAATACAAAACTCGCCTTAAACTCCAAATTTTGAGACGAGTTTAACAATAAATACTACCCAAAAATATAAAAATGACTATAGCAAACAATTTTCTTTAACTCGCCTTAAACTCCAAATTTTCGGAGTTTACTGAAAATTGAGTTTGGCAATAAACTCTGCTCAAAAATACTAAACTCGCCTTAAACTCCAAATTTTCAGACGAGTTTAACAATAAACACTACCCAGAAATATAAAAATTACTATAGCAAACATTTTTCTTTAACTCGCCTTAAACTCCAATTTTTCGGTGTTTATTGACAATATTGGAGTTTAGCAATAAACACTACCCAGAAATACAAAAAATAGCATAGCAAAAATTTTTCTTTAACTCACCTTAAACACCAATTTTTCCGGTGTTTACTGAAAATTATAGAGTTTAGCAATAAACTCTACTCAAAAATACAAAACTCGCCTTAAACTCCAAAATTTTAGACGAGTTTAACAAGAAACACTACCCAAAAATATAAAAATGACTATAGCAAACAATTTTCTTTAACTCGCCTTAAACTCCAAATTTTCGGTGTTTACTGGAAAATGAGTTTAGCAATAAACTCTACTCAAAAACACAAAAGTCGCCTTAAACTCCAAATTTTCAGACGAGTTTAACAATAGACACTACCCAGAAATATAGAAATTACTATAGCAAACATTTTTCTTTAATTCGCCTTAAACTCCAACTTTTCGGTGTTTACTGACAATAGTGGAGTTTAGCAATAAACACTACCCAGAAATACAAAAAATAGCATAGCAAACATTTTTCTTTAACTCGCCTTAAACACCAATTTTTTCCAGTGTTTACTGAAAATTATAGAGTTTAGCAATAAACTCTACTCAAAAATACAAAAGTCGCCTTAAACTCCAAATTTTCAGACGAGTTTAATAATAAACACTACCCAAAAATATAAAAATGACTATAGCAAACAATTTTCTTTAACTCACCTTAAACTCCAAATTTTCGGTGTTTACTGAAAATTGTGGAGTTCGTCGATAAACACTACCCAGAAATACCAAATAGTTAACATTTTCCTTAAACACTAATTTATAGGTGTTTATTGAACAACTCGGAGTTTAATGCCAATTTATCGGCGGAACATTGTGGAGTTTAACAATAAACACAACTCACAAACCCAAGAATTATTATAGCAAACATTTTCCTTTAACTCGCCGTAAACACCACTTTTTTTGTGTTTACTGCTATTAAACCCTTTTTGTCACACAAATTGGATCAACAAGTCAAAATTTTGGCTTCGTCTTTTGAAACTGTCTTTTAAACATTCCAAAGCAAACCCTATAACTTATTTATGAGCACAAAATATTAAACTCGAGTTTATGTTCCCAATTTTTTCGTTATATTTTACTGAACAATTTTTCTACAATTTTATGCTAAGCTACATATACATATTTTCAAATTCAAAAAAATCCAAACCCTAACAGAACTTCTCCAACTCTCTACCCTTTCAGCCACCAACCGATTTCAAATTTAACGAAGCACTAACGGATTCCTACGTAATCCACCAACAGCAACAGTATGTCACCAACGAACGTGATGCGCACCGGCGCACCACTACTACTGCTCTGTCTATCCTTCCTATGTTGTAGCATAGGCAACACGCATGCGCAAGAGAATATTATGCCACAGATACCACCCTCTCTCGAGGAATGCTATAACACCAGCTACTTTATGAATCGTCAAAATCGCCTGCCAGCCACAATCGAAACGCTGATTTCACTAATCGAAAAAGTGGAGAACACACCCACCTACAGCTATGATATGCGCACGCTAACGGTGGCGCTGCTGCAGCGCTTCCGTCAGGATGGCATACAGCGCGCCTATAATGTAGCCGAATCGCCTGGCGTAATACCATACAGTCCGACCGGTTTCCAGTTTCCGAAATTCCGCATATTACTATCTCGTCTGATACCCGGCAATGCGCTCACTTTCCCCAACAGCACGCTGACACGTGAGGAGCGTTGTTCGCTGCACTTTATGATCTCCAGCTCGCTGGATTTGCGAGCGCGTGGCGATGAAAGTTCCGTATGTAATAATTTGTCACAGTACCGGGCGCAGCGCTTACGGCGCTCTGCTAATCTGGAACGTAAAGGCGGTTTTGTCGGCGATGTCGAGGTGTTGGAGAGTTTCAAAGCTAAAGCGCAGAAACGCGGTCTCAAGAAGGGCGCCTACAATGCGCTGGATTACGACTTCGGCTGGACGAGTACGGGCACCACGACCAGCACTACAACCAGTCAATGTCCCGTGGAGAATGGTGTTATTTGGACGCCTTGGGGCACTGTGGCTGCCGGTGCATTGCTAGCTGGTGTTGCCACTGGCTTACAACAACAAACTGTTCAGTTGCGCACATTGCTGGCGCTATCGAGTCGTAGTAATGGCTATACAAATCTGCCACAGACGGCCACCGTAGGTGTGGACAATCGTTGGGCCGCCACCCTGGCGGGCGATCTGGCCGAAGTGGCGCTGGTGCAAGTGCCGTTCACAACCACCGAGACGGCTTCGGTGGGCGCTAATGGCGCCTGGAATAGCACCGTCATGCCCGAATGGTACTTCTTGACGCAGCGTCAAAACTTTGAAATGACCGACGCCGAGATACGTGGCGGTTTGGATGGCCTGATTATTGCACAGAATATCGTCTCGTGGCGTACGCAGTCGTCAAATATGAAGCTGTCACAATTGCTGCGCATGTACTACTCGACGAACGGCGTGTTGAATAGTGGCATTATGGCATGCAATCGCAAAGCTAACTTCGCGACTTATGCTCCAAGCGATACGATGATCTTGCAGACGAGCGCTTTCTCACAGGTATTGGATCGCGAAATGCAACTGGGTGTCACATTGTCAGCGGCAAACATTGCGACATTCTCGTCGTCAGCTGCTGCTGCTCTGCAAACCTATGTCCGTAAGTATTCCCAAAAGTATATTTTAATGGTTAATTATCTATAGTGTTTTTGCTACCTAAGTAATCTTGTAAAAGCTTACCAAGATCAAGAGCGAAACTCTGTTTTGGGGAACAGAAGTTTAAGATAATAAAAAATTTAAGATAAGACAATAGCTAAGAAGGTCTGGCAGTAGGAATATTAGGTCTTATAACAATGAGAAGAAGTTGAAATCTTGGAACCAACTTTAGAGAGTAGTTCTTCGCGAGCTGTACGAGTATATGGTTCTTTATTTATTCCATGTTAGTATATTCGCACTATCGAAACCCGTATTTAAAGCAAACCTTTTAGTGCAGATGCTTGGAAGGTATACCTCTGTAGTGAAGACTATTTTAAAGATTCGAAACGATTCTTTTCCGGGTTCCCCTACTTCAGCCTCATTCAGGCTAAGTTATTTCCGAAAAAATTTGTATATCCTGTAAGTTAAATTGATCTAACTGGCCGTGTGGAAACCAAACATTGAAGTGAAGTACGATTGCTGCAAGAAGAACTTTACTGAGAGCAAATAATTCCGTGGGTCTCCAGCGTTCCGCACTATGACAGAAGGATCTCGCAGTCGCACAGGAGCGCCTGTTGGGCTCACACGAAGTCCAGAGATTCAGCGCTAGAATGCAAGAGGACAGCTGAAATCCAATTTGTACCCAATTCGATGTAACCGGGGTACCTTTCTTGTGAGCAGTTTTCTGCGATTCCGCTATGAGCAGGCATAAAGACGAGTCTGTTAACGGCTATCTCCCCAACCTTCCTTGCTTCTTCTCTGTACGGAACTTACCCCTCTCCACAACTAAATTCACAGTGACCATATTCACAAACTAAACAAAGGAGTACAGACTTGACCTTAATATTGCAGTGGATGGCATTGAGATGCCGACCGTCAATAACCCACAAATTTTAGGTGTGACTTTCGACAGTCGGGGCTCCATCATTCCTCATACGACCGCGATTATCGCCAAAGCCCAGAGCCGCAACAAAATCCTCAAGTCGCTAGCCGGCAGCACATGGGTCAATGAAACGTTTTTGGCAACATATGTACAAGGTAATCAACCGATCGGGCCTTAACTACGCCGCACCAATATGGTTGCCTGAATGCAGGGCAACGCAGACGTGGAACCTTCAAACTTATCAGAACTCTTTACTCCGGATTACGACATAATGCCTCTTGATGTCTCCCAACGAACACCTGCATAGTGAGAACCGTATGCTCCCATAAAGAGCATAATGAACTCCTCTCCAAGCAGTTCTTGCTGGGGTGCTTTCGATGAAATCATCCCTGTAGGCACCTGCTTGGGGCTGCTTTGGTTAATGAGTTCATACAGTCCATAACTAACTTTGAGCGCATAGTGAACGAGTTCAGAACTTGTATTACCGCTCCGTTGTCGGAGTGAATGCGCACCCGCCTGAAAAGACTCCATTTTACATTTATTGCTCAGCTTGAACTTTACAGTGATTCGATAGCCAAAAGCATGCTTGAGAGGCGCTGTTTACAGAAATCTGTTCCTTCATCTTTCCTTCTGAGTTTCAACTCATCCTTTAAAGAGTTCACTGCACCCCTTCTCCACCGGCTCGCTCCATCCTCATTTCTCGCAGTATGTGTGTAGGAAGCTATCCAAAGTAGTATCCGCTTTACAGTGGTTTAAATTTTCAGGGACAAGTTCGAAGAAGGAGCGAATTTCATAATTCTCCAGCATGGACTTCTTTATGTACCGAGCTGCCTTGACAACGAGCTTCGCAGCAATGCAACTGTGTTCTTTATTGATGGGAGTTATGTGAAGAACGGCCGTTCTTGACTTCCCGATTTCACAATTTGTTGCAACAAACATGGCTCCCCACTTATTTACAGAGTTGATTATGTTGCTGATACCTTCAAATCGAATTCATCATCTCAGTTTTGCAACTTTTTCATAAAATATATAAGCTCGCAGCTCGTCTAATTCATCACACTTTTTTCTCTCATTTCAGCCAATAGTCTTAACGACGTTACCTGTACCGTTAGCAGCAGCGCCAATAGCGTTACCAGTATGATAACACCCATGACCAATATCTATGTGTTCTTGGATACAACCTGGCAATACAGCACTATTGTTGACTATCTCGTGTGAGTGTTTCAAAATCAGCATTTTGCATATAATCTCTCTCACAGACACACAAATAAACACTCCATGCATTTTACAGTTACATACTACAGCGTCTCAACGTAAGCCCCTATGCCAGTTCGGTCACCTTATTAGCTGCTAACGATGGTTCGGTTATTGTCAATACCACCAATTATCTACCCGACATTTATCAAGGCTGGAATGTGACCCTGCAAGCACAATGTGAGTTCGCTGAGTTACAATACACTAAAATGAATGAATAAATAAATTGTTCTCTCTTCTTCACGGCAACCTATGCGCTGTAGATACCGCCGGCTTTAATTTGCCCACCGTCTTGCAAACCATACAAAACTTGACCCAAACCTACATGAGTGCCGAACAAACCAACTACTCAGTGGGCGGACGCTCGCTAATCGCTTTGATGATGCCCTATAGCACAGTTCAAGTGAGCTCCAGCGATTCCTCTTATGCCACCACACAATTACAATACATTTACGAACAAGTACCCGATCTACATTTCGTTTACTATACCAGCGGTCAGATCAGCCGCTTTGCAACATTCGTACGTGATCCCAGTCAAGATTTGTTCACGCTGAATACGGGCAGCACGCCGTCCGTTTCGTCCGGACCAGTCGTGTCGCGTATCGTTCAAAGTAAGTTTGGGAACGGCGTTCCTCTTATCACACACTCGCTTCATTCTAACTGACAATCGTATTTTTTTTCTTCATACGCGCACCTTCTGCAGTTCCACGTCGTATCATCAATCCACGTTGCGGTTCCAACTGGATCACGCCCTCGTGGGGCACCGATCAATTGGCGCAGTATCTCAATTTGAATGGCACAAACTTCTATCGCATGGTACCAAACTACTTCTACGGCGCCGGCAGCAATCGCAATGTAGCCATACAATCGACCAGCGGCATCCAGTTTATCATATGCACTTCGCGCACCGTTACACTACCAACCCAAGCCAATGCCACCACCGGTTCAACCGACATCACTTGCGCTGCTATAGGCAATGGCTTCAGCTATGATCTGTCCAATGCTTGTAACGGTTACAGTTACATTAGTCAGTGCCCGCCGCTGTATATCTCCGTGCAGGCGCCCACGTCCATACAGACGACAGTGTCTTGCACTGACAATGCTTGTCAAACACCGAATCAGGCGCGTTACGTCATTTCGGTGACCAATTTGGGTTGCTACAGTGGCGTGGCCGGTCTCTTTGCCAGTTTCGTTACGATTGTGCTGGCTTACGTCCTGCGTGAGGCCTTGCAGTAGAATAGTTATGCGATCGGCTTATTTGTTTAGTTTTTTCTACACACATACATACGTATTTTCATATTTTGGTTTACCAGTGTTGCCAATGTACTTAGCACAGTAATAAAATTCAGCTTTAAGTTCAGTCAGCATGCAAAAAGGTCACGTCACGTGATCCTCCATAGTACACAAATAAGCATAATGAATAGAATATCTTCTATATAGACGGCTAAGTTCATCAGTTTCTATTTCTATCATATAATAATATATATACATACATATTGTTGATTTACATTTCACTATAATTTATTGTTTACTCGTATTACGAATAAAGTACGAATGCCATAAACGTGAATCAGCAAAAAAAAAAATGTTTGGTATTTTTAATCCCAACTTTAAAGCAAACGATAGAGAGCTTGTATTGTTCACTAGGAAGCACAATACTCTCGAAGTTACAGCGCCATTGAAAGCTCAAGAAAAGTGCGATTTGCTGCCTCTGCGACTTGGAGTTTGAAACTCCAGAACACCTGCTAATTGACTGCCCAACAGTATATAAACGCTGGATAAGGTCTCTTGGATCCATGTTTCCAAATAGGGATCATATCGTCTCAATAGCACACAGCAGTATATTGGACTGTATCAATAAGCTGGAGCTAAATGAGTCGTTGTGATTTAGGAGAGGTCACAATAGACCTTAGATTGCGGTGCAATCCTCATTTATTTATCTCTCTAAACTAATCTATACCATCATTATTAAATGATACCAAACTATTAATAGGAGATAAAAACAGCTACTTCGGATTAATTTTAGACAGGAAGTGCTCAAGAAAGTCAAGCATAGACGATAGAGTAAAGAAAGCAGCTTCTAAAGTAACTTGGCCAGATTACAGTGGCAATATTGAATTTAGTGACTCCTACTTTAATGAATCTATTTTAAATTTATTTGAAAAATATGTTCCGAAGTGTATTGTTACTCAAAAAATTAGTTCTAATAAATGGTGTTCGAAAGAATTATGTAAATTAAAAAATAGAAAATCTCGTGCTTTTAAACTTAAAAAAAAACTGGTTTATTTGCTGACTATTCAAAATATTCTAAATTGCGTCGACAATTTACTGAACTTAAAAAATATGTTATAATAATTATATAAATAAAGTAAAAAATAATATCATAAGTAATCCAACATTTTTTTATGCTTTCGTCAACTCCAAACGCAGGATTTCTTATTTTCCGTCCGCTATGAAAAAAAATAAGGTAACATTGTATGTATTTTGAAAATTATTTATTTATTCTTCCAAATCAATTTCATCACCTTCAAAGTAATCGCCTCCCGATGCAATGCACTTATGCCAACGGATTTTCCAATCTTCGAAACACTGGTTGTAGTCACTTTCCGGGAAGGCCTTCAGTTCCGTCTTCGCTGCGGCTTGAATCTCCTCTATCGTATAAAAACGGTGTCCCCGGAGCGGTATTTTGAGCTTGGTGAACACCCAGAAGTCGCAAGGCGCCAGATCAGGTGAATACGGTGGTTGTGGAACGATATGGGTTGAGTTTTTGGCGAAATTATCACGAATTACGAGGGCAGTATGGGATGGTGCATTATCGCGGTGTAAACACGAAGAATTGTCTTTCCACAATTCCGGCCTTTTTAGGCGGATAGCGTTACGCAAGCGACGCAAAACGACGTTCAAATAATATTCCTTGTTGACTGTTTGACCGGTTGGAAGGAATTCATAATGCACAACACCACGATAATCGAAGAAAACAGTCAACATGACCTTGATTTTTGAGCGACTTTGGCGCGATTTTTTTGGTCTCGGTTCTCTTTTGGCACGATATTCGCTCGATTGAAGGGTTGTTTCGGGGTCGTAAGCATAGATCCAAGCCTCACCGCCAGTTATAATGCGTTTCATGACACCCTGGTAGTCGGAAAGCATCGTTTCACACACTTCAACGTGACGCCTTTTTTCCAAAAAATTCAATGTTTTCGGTACCAGTCGAGATTTGCCGCGCTTGAGGCCCAAAACATCCTTCAAAATGGTATTGGCTGAGCCTTTCGATATGCCAACTTCATCATTGTTTTTCAACACCAAACCTTTGATTTGTTGAACGTGATCTTCGTCGATTGAGGTTGATGGTCGCCCTGGACGCTCTTCGTCTTCGACACGTTCACGGCCGGCTTGGAACTCACTATACCACTTGTTAACATTTTTTTTAAACATAGCCTCATCACTAAAGGCTTTCTGCACCATCCTCAACGTATCCGCAGCAGAAAATTGATTCCGTAAACAAAATTTAATGCAAATTCTTTGCCCAACAAATTTCGACATCGCCAAAAACGAAAAACTCACTTTTAGGAGCTCACAAAACGACACGTATCTCAAACACTAATGAATATTTTGACATGAAGTTTGACATAAATGTGACTGACAGTACTACCAACCTAAAAAAAAAATAATTCTCCATATCCTTCGACGCGCGCACTTTAAATTCAAATGCCACCTTATTTTTTGGGCACTTTGGTAAGTCTAGTATGTCTAGTGACAATCACAACATTTTTAATATGTTCGCTGAATTCTGTAGGTCCAATTACCCTCCAAAATCTCCAAAAAATATTCCGCAAGAGCAGAAGTTATGTCCGATTTCTGTCATTAATGCACCTACCATTTCCGAAGCAGAAGTCTTATATCAGTTGAATATGTTAGAACAATCATATAATTATGGCCCAGATATGATACATACCAACCCCTAATAAAACTACATAATTCATATGGAAAAATTCATTTATAATTCATTATAATTCCTAAGGTCATCTATTGAAAACTATAAGGGAATAGCAAAGTTGTCTGCAATATCTAAACTTTTTGAAGCAATTATAACAGACGACATAACCTTCCGGATCTCTCCACTAATTTCTTGTTCTCAGCACGGTTTTCGAAAAGGTAAATCTACAATAACTAATTTGCTTGAATTTGTATCACATGTATCAACGGGCCTTAGGAAGAATAAGAATACTGATGTTATATACACAGATTTTAGTAAAGCTTTTGATAAAGTAAACCATTCAATTCTTTTGAATAAACTGGGTCTTCTTGGTTTTCAACCAATATTTCTAAAATAAGTTGCTTCTTATCTTAGTAATAGAATTCAACAAGTCATATTTAACGATACTTTTTCTTCCATAATATATAGGAACGCCTGACTCAAGGCAGCATCTTGGTCCAATTCTGTGCTTGTTATTTATTAATGACATATCATCTGTTGTTAAGTTTTCAAAAGTTTTATTAAATGCTGACGATGTAAAATTTTTTAAAACTTATACTTCAAACAGCGAAAGATCTCAGTTGCAAACAGACTTAAACAACCTAGTTTCTCGGTGTGATAGAAATGACATGCCATTGAACCTTAAAAAATGTAAAACGATGTGCTTTTCACGTAGAGCTGTACACCCTACTTCATACGCAATACAAAACTTTAGGTTGGTGCAAATACGCAGTTTTGTTGATCTGGGAGTAACGATGGACCCCAAACTCAATTTTAATCTTCACGCATCTTCCACAGTTTATAAAGCTAAAGGCGCTTTTAGCTTTGCTAAACGTTGGTCTAAAGAATTTAGAGATCCGCTTACCACAAAAAATCTTTTTACATCTCTGGTGAGGCCTATATTAGAGTATGCTTTTGTGGTTTGGAACCCAAGTTACCAAGTCCATTCGGATAAGTTAGAGTCCGTTCAAAAACAATTTTTACTTTTTGCCTTAAATCATTTGCATTGGGATTCCAGTTTAAATCTTCCCCCTTACACTAACCGTTTAAAACTTATAAATCTCCTGACAGTCGCTAGTTGTAGGAAGTTGCTTGGTAAAATTTATGAATGGGTCAGTCTGTAGCCCAACTGTCTTCTCTGATATTAATTTTAACGTTCCCGCTCGCTCTGCCAGGCAGTTTAGACCCTTACTTTTAAAATTTTCTAGAACAAATTTTGAGTTAAACGAACCATTCCGCCGTATATGTCATGATTTCAATTCTCTTTCCAGCACATTTGATCTAACAGACTCACTCTTTACCATTAAAAAAGTTATTTTATCTACTCTTAACAAGTAACATTTAAAAATGATAAACTTTAATCTATGTAATTCTTAATTTTGGCTGTTGAAATTTTTTTTTTCTGTAGCTGAGCGGCTTAAGATCGCAACGCTTAAAACTTTCTTGCCTTTTATGACTCGGCTAATTCCGCTCGTTCGCGGATGCGCCCCTCGCGTCTGTTGGGCGGGAGGAGGATAATCGTTGGGTATTATTATTATTATCATTCTACACATCTAAGAATGGTTGATCCCAAATTGAGTTTAACGACTTCGGTAACTCATTGGCTCTACATAGCAGTTCCAAGGCCGATTCTGATATATGGCATTTGGTATAGTTAGTAGGCAATAATGGAAAAAACTCCATCAGTTGAGCTCTTGGAACAACGCATTATTTTACATTTGCTGCCGACAGACGTGTTCTGTAAACAACTGACAGCGAGGTCAACTCGTAGACTGAAGGAATCGTCCTATTAGTCGCCTGTAATAAGGGGCATTCTAAAATACTTACAACTTCCTCTTTCAACAATGGATTTTCGTAATGTTATAGAACTGAACTTAAATTCGGTCTTCAAAATTACCTTACCTTTCAGAGAAGAGTAGGCAGGGTCACAGGGATAAGCATCTATATAAGATTCTACCTATTTTCATCCTAAACCTGCAATGAATTTCAAGACATGGTGATATTCCTGGTACCTGTAAAGCAGAGGAGTATCTTGCAATTAGCTTCTAAAAAAAAGGGGAATTCATATGCCTCTGGCTCCTTGCCGATATTTAATCCACAAACATGTTATAAAAACAGTTGAGCTGCGGTGAAGTCTATCCCTATCTGACTCAACAAGCAAGCAAACGTTCTGAACGGAGTATGGACCACACATGTGTACTATTAAAATTCAAAAGGAATTCACAATGAAATTTGTAGTAGTGCTAACCGGTCACTGTCTCATAGGTAGCCATGCCAATATGTTAGACTAAGATTGTCGTACACTTATGATTGTAACAGCAGTCAGGAGGTAAAAGACGAGAAGGCTATAAAATATCTTCTATCTTTGTAAGAAAATAATCGAAACGAACAGTCGAGAATTTTTTTACGCTGTTTCGGAGGTTGCAAAGATTAACTTTTAGTATTGATGGATTTCTGCAGAAGCCCGGAGTGGTTCAGAGAGGAAACAATAAAGTGAGGAACTCTTAGTAAGTACCAGACTTAGGTGCGTCATCAGACAGCCACTCTACCGGTCGGAAAGAACCAAAGCCAACTTAACCTTCCAAAGGCATGAGTTGTGAAGCATTTACAAGCTTGAGGACAAAAAATATAGGCAGCCCTACCTTCGACTAACTAGAAGACATAACCGAAACTAAGATTAGCCGTCTCAACAAATTTTTGATAGGATCAATGCACTTTGTCGATTCGTAAGGAGTTTTCTATTATATAGGAGTTTTAGTTAACACAACGGACCGCGGTTCTAAGCTAACCAAGTGAGATCCTTTTCAGGATCCACCTCTTAACCTAACCTAACCTTATTAATTCTTATCTTATTAATATTATTAATATACTGAAACCTTTTCTCAATTTCACAGCTTGGATGAACTCAGACTGCTATGCCGCTGAGGAGCCCCAGGGTATACACAATATGACTACAATTATGACGAATATATTTGTGTTCTTGGATACGACGTGGCCGTATTATTTCGTCGCGGATTATGTTAAGTAAGAAAGTTTATATAATTTAAGTTATTTAGTTAAAAAAAGTAAGAATACTATTAGAAATCCATAATTAGAAATCCAGTACTCAATATTATTCGTTCTACGCGGGCCAAAAGCTTGATCCAAGCAGTTCTCTATAACTTTTTTCAACATCTCGGGAGTTATAGTGTTGCTTTCGGCACGAGTCTTGGTCTTGAGCTCCTTGTTAGTTCCAGATTTACTGGGGTAGACCTCATATTTCAGACAGTCCCACATAGAAATAGTTGAATTTCACAAAATATACGCTCAAATTAACTCTCCAATTCTTCATTCACAGTTTCGTGCTCCAGCGGCTCAATATAAATCCCTACGCCAGCGCTGTCACACTGCTTTCCGCCGCGGATGCTACAATAATGGTCAACACCACGCATTATATGTCGGAGGTCTACGAGAACTGGAACATCACAACGCATTCTTGGTGTAAGTAGCTAAGCCCTTGCGCCAAACCAAGTACCTAAAGCACAACTTTTGCTTTACTTTCAGATAAGCCTGGTTTCAGCCTACCACAGATACTCAATACCGCCGCCGAATTAGCGCAAAATATAATGGACGTCGATCGCAATACCTCTTCATTGGGTGGGCGTTCGCTCATCGCATTGCTCATTCCCAGCCCGATAGCCTATGTGCCCGACTGGGATATGAACTATGCATTAAACTTCCTACAAAAGCTCAACTACACAGTGCCCGACCTACATTTTCTCTACTATGGCGGCGGTGCGTTAATACGCTTCAAAGATCTGGTGCCCAATCCTCATGACGACATCTTTCCACTCGGCGAGGAATACGGCGTTTGGACGGCAGGAACACCGGTAGTACGACGCATACGTGAAAGTCAGTGATCTACAAGCATTCCTTAATTACTATATACGATAAATCTCCGTTTTCTCCACAGTTCCACGACGCTTAGTTAATCCACGTTGTGGCGCCGCTATGTACGCCAATACGGCAGGTGCCAATGAAATGGTACAATATGTGCGTGCTGGTGCCATCAATTTCTACCGCATTATGCCGAATTATTTCTTCGGTTCGACGAGTTTGCGTTATCTACGCATCACACCTCAAAGTCCGGCTTCGTTTATTGTCTGCAGTTCGCGTACGATCCCTTTGCCTTATCGTAAGGATGGTGCGGATCAGCCGGAACAAGGCTGTGGCCAGACGGCTGCCACCAATGGTTACTCGCTGGACTTGAGCGAACTCTGTGTGGGTTATACGCAAATCGAGGATTGTCCGCCGCTGTATGTTTCCGTGCAGGCCCAACAGTTTATCAGCAGCAATGAGTTGTCCTGCACAAATCCGGCTTGCGAGTTGCCCAATGCAGCGCAGTTTCTCATTTATGTCAACTATTTAGTCTGCAACACAGCCACGAAGCTGGGACTGACGTCAGTGTTTACAGTTATTTTAAGCATAATTTTTGTATATTTTTGAAGTCACGCTCGAATAAAAAGAATCCAAACATATTAATGTAGTTACTGCCAATAAGAACTCGGTGTTACTAAAACATTCGCTGAAGTACAAAAGTCTTCGACTGAGCTGACAGCGACAGCCCACACTGAACCGATTTTATTAGAGGTTAATTTGAAAGCAAGGTTTTCTAATAAGAACGGACAATTAAAATAAGTCCATATTACAGCAGTTTGCAAGCACACACTAGGACTCGGCCAAACCTCTAGTTTAAATGTGGGCACTAACACGTGTCAAACTGTCATCCAAAATCTATATGTTATAGTAAACCGATTTGAAAAATTTTTTTTTGAGATCCTTTATCGAGTTTCGAGGGAATGCTAAAACCTTGGCAAATAAAAAAATTCTATAGTGGTCCGATTGTCTCGACACGTGAGCAGCTTCTTGGAGAGAAAAGGGCGTGTGTAAAACTTTATCTGGGCATCTGAGAGACTACTTTGAGTATATACAGACGAAAAGGCAGACAGACGCGGCTAAACGGACTCAGCTGGTAACAGTGATCACTTAAAGGGACTTCGACGTTTTCTTCTAGGTGTTCCAGAACTTCGTGCGAAACTTGATACAGCCTGCCAGAAGTATAAAGAAATATTATAACAATTTCTAACACTGCGCGCTGTAGAAGAGTCGATGTAAACTATTTGCATCTAGATGTCGCCTTTCTTAACGGTAAATTAGTACCGTACCTCCCATACAATGACTAGATGGCGCTGGATAAGTTCATCAAAGTATTCGAAAATAAGCTTCCTTGCTATAACCCAATAGATGGCGCTGCCAATGAAAATGCGTCATTTTTCGTTTGGTTCGTTGTTCATAGATGGCGCAAAATCACTTAGTTATTTTTAACCATGGTTGGGAACAGCTGTCCAATGCAATATATCCATGGATTTGAAGTATTTTTGCTAATACTACCCTCTCAATGGCGCTAAAAGTCATGCCTTCTGAGCTACAAACTTTACGGCGGGCAAGGAGACTTTGCTGTTATGGGCTTAGTTACTAGAAGAGCGGAGAAGAAAAAATGGCTTACGTCTAACGGTCTACATTATCAATTCTGATAGGCTGGAACAAGTCGGCAGAAAACAAACTCTGTTGGAGGCGGAAGAGGAAAGAAGTTGTAGAAGAAGAAGTTAATAAACTTTTTATGATGGCAAGCCTCAGTCATTCGAGAAACTACGAAATTTCATGACTAAAGATCAGTTTTGCATTTCAATATCACTTCCAGCTAAATTTACTTTAGAAATGAAAAGACAGCTATCTTGCAAATTTCAAAGCAATTGGGAACTTCATCATGTCCAGTAAATTCACCACATCTGGTTTGAATTAGAGTTAGTTTGAGATAGTATATACTATATACAAATCGGCCTTCTACAGGAAATAGACGTGGTTATAGCTCCAAAGCATCCATTTTGAAATCGTTAAAAAGTGAGTCATGAAACTATTGTGAACTAATTTCCATCCAGCGAGCCATCGATCATACATAATATACGTAACCATTAGCTGGCAGCTGGGAGTGATGTTCGGAAGAAGCTTGAAACCACAAAAATGCAATCTTCGCACATAAAAGAAAGAGTTCGTTGCGAAAAAGCTATGGATCCGCTGGTATAGGACTCTGCACCATTTGGGTATGAAATACATAGCTCTGTACAATGTGGGAACCGCCCGAGCTCACTTTTAACCGAAAGCAACGTCGAGTTCATGATTCGGAGCAGTGTTTGGAGATGTTCAAGCGTAATAAACCCGCGGTTTTGAGTCAATATGTGACAGTGGATGAAACATGGCTCTATCATTTCACACGAAAGTTCAATCGAAAGTCATCCGAATGGACTGCACAGCTTTGAACCCACTCCAAAGCGTGGAAAAACGCAACAGTAGGCTGGTAAGATTATGGCATCTAGCTTGTAAAAGAACAATAGCGACTATTACATAGGATTTGAAGGACGAAATCACCGAAAAAACGAACAGTGAACATGGCGGCAAGAATACATGATTTGGCTTCGAATTGCTTCCGCATACTCAAGATCTGGCCTCCAGCAACTACGCATTTATTATTGTATGAGAGTGTATACGAAGACCGTGGAGAGTCGATTCAACGCCGTTTGCAGCCACTCAGACGGACGTATGGTACGACTTGACGCATTTTACGTCGAGATCTTGTATTGAAGGCATAAAAAACACAGCTTATGCAAGAGCTAAAGCCGCTCGACCTTCCCAAGCGACATCGCTTCGCTATATGGGCTCTTGAGAAGTTCCAAGAAGTTTCGACGTTTTCGAACCAAATTTTTTTCAGCGATCAGGACCATTTCTGGCCTATTGGATATATTAACAAGCAAAATGACCGCATTTGTGACGAAGAGCAACCTGAAGAGATGCAAGAGCTGCCATTTCATTCAGAAAAAAAAACGGCTTGGTTTGGTTTGTGGACCGGTGAATACATCGGTTCATATTTCTTAAGAAATGAGGATAGTAAGAACGTAACCGTCAATAGCGACCCTTATCGCGCCATGATGACCGACTATTTAATGACTGAAATGGAAGCTCGTGATCTCGACGTCATTTGGTTTCAACAAAACGGTGGCACTTTCCACACATCGCATCAATTAATGAATTCATTGAGAAAACACTTCGGTGAGCAGATAATTACACATTTTGGAACGGTTGATTGACCACTAAGAACGTGTGATGTCACATCGTTAAACTTTTTCTTGTGAGGATAAGTAAAGTCTAAAGTATAGGTGGACAATCTCGCTCCGATTCAAGCCTTGTAGCAAAACATCACTCATGCCATTCGCCAGTTACCAGTCGAAATGCTCGAACGAGTCATCGAAAATTGGACTCAACGAATGGACCATCTGAGACGTAGCCGCGGCGAGATTTGAAAAGAATAATTTTCGAAAAGTAAATGCAAAGAATGTTCTTTCGAATGATAATAAACACTTTGCCATTTCTTTAAAAAAGGTAGGAATCTCGAAATAGATCACCCTTCAGAACACACAGCTGTCATACTAAGTGACCGCTCAAAGTCCTTGTAAGATGTTTTATATTGTTTTGGTTTTTCAATTTGAGATAGTTTTGAGTAGAAAATCCCTCTCACCGCCTGATACCGGTTTTCAGAGGTCCTTTTGGGAACGGACAAGATCAAAGGATGCCAAAATGTTTCTAATGAATCGCAGGCTTTTAGAGTACTCCTCAACTTAACACCTCAACTGGCGAATAAAGCCAATAAGCGGCATTGGCTGGAGTCCAACCATAAAAAAACCGAGAACTTCATCGAGAGAATTAATTTCCTCAATAACAATTCGGTGCCTACAAGCTTTCGCCAAAGCACGGAAAACTTGTCAGGCAGAACGGATTGCTCTTGGCATTTGTATATACATATGTATGTACCTATGCTTATAAGTATGTGTGTATGTATGTATGTAATGTTGCATACTAATGCAACGAAACAATTAAAAATTATTTATCGATTTGTTAAATGCACAAAAATAAATTCTCTGGCATTTGTTATTGTTATTGTTTTGACTATTATTGTTGGCCTTGTTGCTGCAAGCGCCCGGTGGCAACACAAACAAATACAAGGCAACCAGGCATATGTAACGGTATTATTACATGTACATATGTATGTGTGTGTGTGTTTGTGAAAATTGCGCGCAGACAGTTTGGGGTTGAGAAAGCGGCTGGCAAAACCTAGAAACTGGCGCTCACTCTCTCAACTGCATGGACATACATACATACATACATACAGAAATATTATACTCACATATACACAATAACACTCATGCAATTAAAGGCTGGTGTTTGCCATACTTAGCGAGCACTTGGCGGTGTGGAGACGCGCTGCCAACTAAATACGAATTTAACGGTAAAAGGCTGGCGAGCTTTTGCAGCAGGAGCTGGGGTGCATTGTAGGTGACGCCACAAGGTTTGAGCGCGGCTACAAGTATGCGGCTAGGCGCTGCCAGCAATGCATTGGTGTATATGTGTATATGTATGTGTACATATGTCAGTGTATATGTGTATATGTGTCTATGTGTATGCATGTCTCTGTGTTTGTCTATTGGCCCATCAGTGCATTAGGCGTTTGCGCCCTACGCCCAGCCAAATGTGTGCGAGAGCATGTGAGAGCGCCTTAAAATAGAGAGAGAGTGAGCGCCATCCATTGCAGGCAGGCAGTAAAACCGTTACAAACTTACCGTTACCCTGCGACAATCGCAATTATTATTCAATTGGCATTTGATGACAACACTCGGGATAACGGGACGGCTGGCTACAGCAACAGCAGCCGACGTCTAACAGCAGTTAGAGCAACAACACAAAACACAACAACAACGTGCAACAAGCCGCAGCAAAACTTTACGCAGTCGCCCACAGTGTGTGTGGGCGTTGGGCGACCAAACACTAGGTGCTTGCTCGACAAATCGCCCAAACTCGTACTCATCCTCATCGGCTGCGCGTGAGTGAGTGCCGCCGACTACGGGCTACACTGCCTGGCCGACAGGCGCTTGTGACGACGTTGTGTTGCCCATATTTGCTATGACAGTGTGTGTTGTGGCGGCCAACAGCCAGCAGCTGGCTGTAGCAACAGCAAAAGCTAAGCAAAAGCGTTAAGAGCGGCGTGTGCCACAAACGGATTTTCCATAGGTAGTCGAGCAGACGCCATTTTTTACTCGCCACACTTGCTTGTAGTAGTATTCGTGTTCGTGTTAGTATATATAAACATATGTGTGTGCATGTGTGGTTATAAGGAAAAATATATATTTTATTAACGGCAGTGGTGTAGAGTCGAGTCGGCAGCGCCTCGGCGGCGCTCAAAAGGAGGAACACACGGCACAATGCGGAACACTTACTTTGGTTTTGGTAGTGTAATGGCAAAAGTGACGGGTAACGGTAACGGCGTCGGAGTCCGCAATAATAACGGAGTCTGAGTGCGAGTCTCGAAGTGAGACGCTAACGGTGTTGTGTGTGCCCATACAAACGCTTAACGCTTGGGCCAAGTGTGAGAAAAAAATTTTGTGCTGCAAAAAAGAAAGCAGGAAACGAAAAAAATCTGTAGTAAAAATACTGAGTCAAAGAAACGACATACGGCATTGGGTGGCGACGGCACACAAAGCTGCCTGGCGTGTGGCATAAGCCGCCGTATGCGCCCGAAACACTTGTAAATAAAGTTACTCTGCTGTTGTGTCTACGAAATTTTATTTTATTTATATTTTTTGTTTAATTTTTTAGTTATTTATTGCGTCAAAGCTGCTTGAAATCAATTTCTGAAGCGCTTACGTGTACGCCAGCAAGCGCATAGCGGTCAAAATAGCGAGTGTGTAAAATTTTGCAGGCGCGTGGCAAGGACGACAGCAGCGAAAATGTCTTTGGCGATGTTGGTGAGTAGCAAAAATATGCGCTTAATTAATTTTAATTTAAGTAATTAATGCAAATGAAAATTTTAAGCCACTGGCGCGCATCAAACATGGCATTTATGTATGTATGTACATATATTTAAAATATTTAAGCATTTACTTTGGTATACATACATATGTATGTATATAATTAACTGCTTACTGTTAAATGTACGTACATATGTAGCTCTGTCTTAATCCGACAAAAATTTTAAAATCAAATGATACAAACATTTTTATTGATTTTTCGCCAATGAAAAACTCCACTGCTCTTGGCCAACTATGGCTGCAATATTGAATCGTCGTCAAATCGACTAGCCAGCCGACTAAACGCTGCGCAGCCATGCTCTGCATATAGCTCATACTCAACAGCATTTCTATGGATTTTTGCCACTAAATACCACACAGAAACACACACACAAACATATATAGTAAAAATACATATTAACATACACTACTGCTGTGCAATGACACAACAAACCGTTATTTGCATTAGGGTTGCAAATAGAAAGCAATTTAATTAACATTTTAATTAAAATTGTTTTAATTTTTTTTTTAACATTAATTTGAATTAACATTGGCACTTAATTTTTCGAAATTATTTAATTAGCATTTAAATTAATTTTTTAAATTAACATTTTAATTAAAATTGTTTTAATTCCTTTAAGTACTGGTAATTTTAATTAAAAATTTAAATTAATTTTTCATAATTTTTTAATTAACATTTAAATTAATTTTGAATTAAAATTTAAATTAATTTTAGATAACTTTTTAATAAACATTCAAATTTATTTTTTAATTAGCATTTAAATTAATTTTTTAAATTAACATTTTAATTAAATTTGTTTTAATTTCTTTAAGTACTTGTAATTTTAATTTTAATTAAAATTTTAAATAAATTTTTGATAATTTTTTATTTAACATTTAAATAAATTTTTAATTAAAATTGAAATTAAGTTTAGATAACTTTTTAATAAAAATTTAAATCTATTTTTTTAATTAGCATTTAAATTAATCTTTTCTAACTAAAATTTTTATTTAAATTGTTTTTTTTTATATCTTTAATTTAACCTTTAAACATTTTATTTTAATATTTTGGTTAAAATTGTTGTATGTTTTTAATATTTTTAATTTCATAAATTTTTAATTAACATTTAAATCAATTTGTTTAATAAATAAATTAAATATTATTGTTTTATTTTTTTAATATTTTTAA